>NW_019392802.1:571698-678759 GCF_000648675.2 Cimex lectularius
AGAGAAATGTTTAGATTAAAAGATATCACGATTTTCCGACGCCAGGACGTGATATCTTTCAAAATCGATAAAAAGCGAAATTACTCTGAAATGGTTGAGAATCGGACCATGGACAATATGAACTTTTTTGTTCATTTTAGGGTGAAGAATCTACTGGAGAAGTTTGTAGCACGAGTAGCAATTCACCCTGTATATATGTATCTTTCTTTCTTTCCTTTCTTTCACTCTCTCTCTCTCTCTCTCACCATTCTCTCCGCCTCTCTCCTCCTATTTATCTGTCTCTCTCTATTTTTCTTTCTCTCTTCTTCTTCTTTCTCTATCTATTTATCTGTGTATCTCTATTTATTTCTCGCTCTCTCTTTTTCTCTTTATCTATCTATTTATCTGTTTATTTTTATTTCTCTCTCCCTCTCACTCTCTCTCCCTCTCTCTCCCCCTCTCTCTGTCTCTCTCACTGTCTCTCTCTCCCTCTCTCTCTCTCTCTCTCACTCTCTCTCTCTTTCTCGGTCTATTTCTTTCTTTTTTTCTTCCTTTACGAATTATTTATATATATCTAACTCTATCTTTATCTATCTTTATTTTTGTGTGGTGGTTAGCGACCGTTAATCAATAATTATTCAAAAATCGTGAGATGCGGTCTAGTGTGATGTAGGCAATATGTAATTCACTTTTTTCTACATTGTACATGTATTTGTTAAATGTAAACAATGTTTGTAAATCCCAGGCCCTGAAGATGATCGTGATTGTGCCTTTCTTGCGTGTCGTGTTGAGAGTGCCATTGAGATTTTGGCATAATTACGCAGAAAATAAAAACTTTGAGTCAGTAGAAATACTTTGATTGAATATACAAAAAAATATATTTTCCATTGTATTAATTCACTTTTTTCCACATCCTACGTGTATTTTTTAAATTTAAACAATGTTCGTAAATCCCAGGCCCTGAAGATGATCTCAATAACGATCGAAACGTTGGCACGATAAAGAAAATGTTTTTCTGACACCTACATCACACCAGACCGCATCTCACGATTTTTGAATAATTAATCTATCTTTATTTCTCTTTCTGCCTAACCCTATCCCTCTCTCTCCCATATTCCCCTTTCTGGTTGTTGTTTCAGTTTTCTTTGAATTTTTTTCTAAGGCATAAAATAAAAACGATATAATAATGCATATTATAGATCAAAACGGTCAGTATTTTTTTATTGAATGGAGACTTTCATTGTTCAGTCGATAGAAAGATAGGATGAAAGATTAAAATATAAAAATGACATAACGCAGAAAACTCTCACAAATGAAAAAAAGATCCTCATCTTTCATAACACTATTAAAGAAAAGCAAGGACATCAGCTGGCGAAATGAAACAGGCCTTCGTTATACAAATTTAAACATTAATGCAATGAAAAGTTATTAAAAATTCAATTTCAATTATATGAAAGAAATTTTGTCAAGAAAGATAATTAAGTCTAATGAAAAATAAGAAGGCGAGCAGAACGTTTCACGGCCAATTAGTTTATTAAGAGAAGGGATGGTCGCCTTCCCTTTGTGCGCGCCTTTACTAAAGCGCGAATGTTTATAGTGATTACCTGACGGTATGATATTGAACATTTCCGATACAATTTTCGTATTTTACATTTATTCAATAAGTAAGCGTACTGAGCGAACATGGTTAATTTTTTTATCTCTTTTTTTAACCCATATTTCAGCTGCCCAATTTTAGACAAATTAAAGAATCAAGGAAACAAACATAACACAGAAACTATAGTTCTTTGAGTTCTACTCCTCTGTATGCATGTGAGATCTAGGCCTTAGGGTAATTAAGTAATCACTATAAAGCTGACTAACTGAATTAGCTGCTAAGCGCGTCAAATTTATTTCTTTCCCAAAAGTAATCAATTAGTAGTTCAAAGTACTTTCATTTCTTTCAGAAACCATAATTCACAAATTTTATTAATCTGTTATTAATGTAATTGATCTATTAAAGAAAGAAGATATTATAAATAATTGTTAATTAATATTTATATTGGTATTGGTCGAGATAAACAAGTCAGTGTCACGAGCGGGATTCGAACCCACGATCTTCGGCTAAATACGCCGCTGCTCTACCACTTGAGCTATCGTGACTTCGATCCGCTCGGACACTAACTTTTCATCTCAACCTCACCTTTTTGCCATTTTTATCTCGATCAATATGTTCCATAAAAATATTAGCAAATTGAAAAATTTTAGTTGGTCAATCGGACCACAAACTGTAATGGATTTAATAATTAAACCTGGGCCGATAAAGTAAAAGCAGATAATAAAACAGAATACTCACAAAAATGCGTTTACAAACTGGAGGGGTGAGAACATGTCCCTCTGCTGGTCCGCTTGGCAAATTAATATCTTTCCATTAATTAGGGTTTTTAGTTGAGATAAAATGACATTTGAAAAATGGAAAAAAGGAAGGAAAACTCAAAAGTTGGGGTTGAGATTCATTCAAATTAACATAAAACAACACAGACACAACACATTCACTCATCATAAACTCTATACGTTTAAACATTGCTGTAGCCCTGAGCTATCGGACTGTGCTAACTGCGTGCCCCAAGGCAAAAATGAAACAATAATAGAAGAAGAAATAATTTATCGTATAGTTTACAATTGATAATCTTGTTGAAGTCCGATTGTTTACATAGTTAACACAATCTATGTCTTCAACAGACTATATTATAATGTTACAATTTCAAAAAATATATTGGTATTAACTGAAATTAATTTATTGCTAAAAAAACACCAAATTTAACATACATAAAATTAATAATATACACTATACAATAATATACAATATGCTATGTAAAATACAAAACGAAACAACAATCAAAGCTTACTGCACATAATTAATTCTTAAGCAAGGAAAAAAGGAGGGAAAATTAAAAAAATGGTGGGGTTGAGATGGGAAGTTAGTGTCCGAATGGATCGAGGTCACGATAGCTCAAGTGGTAGAGCATCTAGCCGAAGATCGTTGGTTCGAATCCTGCTCGTGACACTGACTTTTTTGTCTCAACTAAAAACCTTAATTAATTGAAAGATATTAATTGGTCAAGCGAACCACGAAAACTAGTGAATTGAATAAGTTAAAATGAAGTATACCTTCTCTAAAGCTCTCCTTGGTCATTTCATCTGTCACCGAGAATCAAATAGATTACACGACATTTGAAAAATGGCAAAAATGAGGGAAAATTCCAGAGGTGAGGTTGAGATGGGAAGTTGGTGTCCCTGCGGTTCGAAGTCACGATCGCTCAAGTGGTGGAGCAGCGGCGTATTTAGCCGAATATCGTGGGTTCGAAACCCGCTCGTGACACTGACTTTTTTATCTCGACAAATACCTTTTATAAAAATATTAATTAATTGAAAAATGTTAATTGGTCAATCGGACAACAAACTGTAATGGATTTATTAATTGTGAATGTCACTCGATTTGATACCTGTGACACTAGGATTCCCGGAAAGAAAACTGACAAATTTAATTTATTAAATAGAAACAAGAAGGATATCCTGGAGAGATGGAATAATCACTTCTGGCCACTTAACTGTTGTTATTAACTAATGTAATCCCAATAAGGGACATGGAGTAACTTAGGCACTGGTGAGACATATCTAGAGGATAGAAACCCATTTATCGAGGAAAGTAAGATAATGCAATTAAGTATGCTAAAACATTACGATTGAAATTCAAGGGTCATTTCTGCAACATCGATACATTAATGAACACTGTATGCAGCTTACAAGTATCTGAAACAATGGAACATTTTTTATTGCGATGCCATGCCATATCCTTGAGAGCTTGCTATCTATTAAATACATCAACTCAAAGCCAGGATTGTGATAACTATCAATACAAATTAAATTTAAAGACCATTTACAGACAGATATTCACTTTTCACTACTGTCAAGACTACGATCATTTATTATCAATGAATAAACAAAAACAACTAGCACATATACTATTTTTCAACGTAAGAATTAATTCCGCTAGTTTTCGTGGTCCCTTGACCAAGTAATATCTTTCAATTAATTAAGGTTTTTAGTTGAGATAAAACGTCATTGTCTCGAACGGGATTCGAACCCACGGTCTTCGGCTAGATACGCCGCTACTCTACCACTTGAGCTATCGTGCAACTCGGACACTAACTTCCCATCTCAACCCCAGCATTTTTTTTAATTTTCCCTCCTTTTTTCCTTCCTTAAGAATTAATTATGTGCAGTAAGCTTTGATTGTTGTTTCGTTTTGTATTTTACATAGCATATTGTATATTATTGTATAGTGTATATTATTAATTTTATGTATGTTAAATTTGGTGTTTTTTTAGCAATAAATTAATTTCAGTTAATACCAATATATTTTTTGAAATTGTAACATTATAATATAGTCTGTTGAAGACATAGATTGTGTTAACTATGTAAACAATCGGACTTCAACAAGATTATCAATTGTAAACTATGCGATAAATTATTTCTTCTTCTATTATTGTTTCATTTTTGCCTTGGGGCACGCAGTTAGCACAGTCCGATAGCTCAGGACTACAGCAATGTCTAAACGTATAGAGTTTATGATGAGTGAATGTGTTGATTTATGTTAATTTGAATGAATGAATTAATAAAGGCTTTATTTACAGAAAGTATTTACATTAACTTAACATTTCCAAAGAAAAAGCTAAATTGACAATGGCCTTAGCCGTCTGTCGAGTTGCTTTATCAATTTTTGTATCTTTAGAATGAACTTTGATTTTAAAAATTGATTTCGTCATCCAGGTATTTTCGGTACCGCAGGGCGTGAGTGAGGTACACCACAAGCTTCCTCCAGTTATCCCTTCCGTTGAGGATTGCAATGACTTCTTCTACATCCAGCTTCAGTTTCCCAAAGTACCTTTGGCGGAACTCTCTCAGAACGGGGCACACTCCCGTGAAGTGGAGTGTCCTCCGGGACGTTGAGGTTACATAACGAGCAAATGATGGCGCGGTCCTGTCTCCAAGGTTGGCAGTTCAGCTGAAGTAATTCACCCTTCTCCCTCAAGACCAGAGACACCTCATAGGCTATCATAACAGATCACTCTATGTAGTTTCGCCCTAAGTGAAAATCCCGCCTAGCGAACAAGGTGTGATGTAAGCTGTTTCTCGCGCGGGTTACCAGGTCTTTCCTTTTGCTCTCCTCCCATTTTTTTTATCAGGTCCGTGGTATTAGAGGACTTCAGTTCTTCTCTACTTACTCCTACACCGTACAGCTTACCTAACTGCTTGTGCCATAATATGCCTTTATTTATTACTACGTCGGCCAAAAACTGCGTCAGTCTGTCAGGTGTGTGATTCAGTATTTTACTTATATATTTCAAATGCAGGCTCAAAGTGTGACCGTAGAGTGGTGTGACCGAGCACTCAATATATAGGATGTAGCCTGGGGTACTAGTTGGCAGGCAGAGCAGTTTCTTGATGAAGTATTTCTGTACATTTTCTATTTTAATTGTTTTCTATGTTAATTTATTAGAATTAATTAATTTATTACCGTGAAAGGATGGGGTTGCTTAATCCCGTTCCAAATTTCTATGTTTCTATCGGGTGTTGTGTTAATGTTAATTTATTGGAACGAATGTAGTTTATTAGCGTAAAAGGAAACGGCTGTTTAACCCCACCCCGAGAAATATCGAATACCCTGGGGGTGAGTGTGTGAAGTCTGGAGAGTAAAAGTAAGTTAGTAGGGAGAATGGAGGGGGGTTCATCCCCGCACCGAGAAAATATCGAGTACACTGTGGTGAGTGTGTGAAGTCTGGAGAGTAAAAGTAAGTTAGTAGGGAGAATGGAGGGGGATTCATCCCCGCCCCGAGAAAATATCGAGTACACTGTGGTGAGTGTGTGAAGTCTGGAGAGTAAAAGTAAGTTACTAGGGAGAATGGAGGGGGGTTCATCCCCCCCCCCCGAGAAATATCGTGTACACTGGGGTGAGTGTGTGTGAAGTCTGGAGAGCAAAAGTAAGTTACTAGGGAGAATGGAGGGGGGTTCATCCCCGCACCGAGAAAATATCGAGTACACTGTGGTGAGTGTGTGAAGTCTGGAGAGTAAAAGTAAGTAGTAGGGAGAATGGAGGGGGGTTCATCCCCGCCCTCGAGAAAATATCGAGTACACTGTGGTGAGTGTGTGAAGTCTGGAGAATAAAAGTAAGTTAGTAGGGAGAATGGAGGGGGGTTCATCCCCGCCCCGAGAAATATCGAGTACTCTGGGGTGAGTGTATGAAGTCTGGAGAGTAAAAGTAATTTATTAGCGTGAAAGGAAGGGGTTGCTTGTAACCTCGCCTCGAGGAATATCGAGTACTCTTGGAGATTGAATGTGACCAGACATCTATGTTTGTAGTGATATATATGTATATATGTTTGTGTGTGTGTGTGTGTGTATTTTATGTTTTGTTTCTATTTCTTTCTGTATTTGACAACCTGAGGTACAAACCAGTGGCTAACATTTTAGGATATCGACATAGTGCACATCTAAAGTCACAGTCAAGAGAGTCAGTAACCAGATCGAGACGCTCCAATGGGCTGCAGTTTAAAAGAAAATACGCGCAAAAGAAAAGAAAAGAAGGCATACGCTCAGAGGGCCCGCGAAAATCTCTAAACTTTGTCGGCCCTTAAACGTCCTACTTTATATATATGTATACATTGTTTATATATAAAGAAGGCACCTTCATTGTCAATTTAACCGACAATTTTTTATGTATATATGTGTTGAGTACTAAAAATCAATTTGTTTTTTATAACCTATTTTGATTTTGACTAATCAGTTGATTGTTATTAGGAAAACATTTCAGGGTCTGGATTGAATGATGAATAAGCGCATTGGTTTTTTGCTAAAAATCGATCATTAGGAACGCTCTCACGCTCTGCGAGAAAACGAAAATTAATAACCATTATTACTAGAGGACGCCGACAAAATATGATTGCCTATTGAAATATCCTCTGTAACACAATGAATACTGATTCGAGATTTCAGAACAGCATAACGACCATCGATGTTTTAATCTAGTCCCTTAATGGAAATTGATTGAGGCTTCGGTTTGAATGCCAACTTGATTGATAAGCTCCTTAAGCCCCTTTTAATCATGGTTTGCGGTGAAAAAAAACAAGAGTCGTAAAATTTTTTTAATGTTTATTGAAGCATGTTTTTATAACGATGCCATCCGTTGTGAGTTTTGACAAGCTGAGACGTTCCGTCACCCGTGCCCCATGGCAATGTGTGCGGCAAGACCTTCCATGCCGGGTAGGAGAAGGGCGGCTGCCAACACCAACGTGACTGTATACGCTGCTAATAAGAACTGGTTCATGTCTGTCGTGCAAGTTGCGAATGCTATCCCGGCAAAGCGCCCGCTGTTTTTATTCTCGGGAAAACTTTATCCAAGGTTCTTTTTACTTGCGTAGTTTCAAAGACAATTTCAAGGCAAAAAGTCTTATCCTAAAGGTCGGGTAAAAGATTGTTGATTTTTTCCTTTGAATATGAGTTTTTACGTATCCTTAAATGATAAGACCCTTATTTCCATAAATGTTGTTTAGTTTTTTTTTATATTTCTACAAATTGAAGGATTAGAGATTTGAGAAAGAACTTTAGCCAAATAAAATGAAAATTTCTTGTAATCACTTAATACAAAAATAAGCTGCTCGTTTTACATAAAAATATTAATTTGGTTTTATTTTTGTAGACCTTATTATGTGAAGGTGTTTTTAAATAAAATGAACGATTTTAAAACTTTTTCGGCGATTCTGTGCCATTTCAAGTACGAAGAAGAAGAAAATAAACTTTATTCAGGAGCTTAAAAACCCCTTGAACAACAAAAATACATAATAGAACCTTATCTAGACTCGTGATCAACACAAAAACAAAAAACAATTACAATTACAAAGTTGCAAAATACAATTACAACTATAATATAATAATAATAATAATAATAGGAGGGCATCGTAAGGGACAACGGTTTAGGCATTGAACGGCCTCATCACTGTAAGGTAAAGGTCCCGGGTTCGAATCCAGCGGCCCTGCATTCGAACCCGACATACAAATGGGCTTTTTATTCAAAAACACCGGCACCCTGAGAGTTGATATGACCTCTGCTGTTGCGAACCCTCGTAAAATAAATAAATAAATTATAATAATAGCAATAAAAATTCGAGAGCGTGTAAATTTAAGAATGGTTCTCGGACACGTCAGGGTCCCCTTTCCGCTATTTAGGAGAATCCGGAATTTTTTATTCTATATAGCCGTCAAAGTATGTGTTTTGTGTTTCTGTGTTTTGTATGAGGGAGTATATTTATTAGAGTGAATAGGGAGGGGCTGATGGTGGAATAGCAACCCCCATCGCCCCTCGAGGCGACTTAGGTCGGTGGCGGAATATTTATAAAAGTACACCATGGACCACAATTAGTTTGTTATTGTGTGCAGGTCGATGAAGGAGAATTGAGTACTCCATCTACCAAATAGGTAGATTGAATGTAATGTACATACATGTGAATGTATTTATTTGTGTGAATGCTAAATGAATGTGTGTTGTAATATTTTGCATGCACTCGGAGCTGAAATGACCAAATTGTCGGATACCCTTTAAAAAAGAAAATAATTCTTTATTAACAAGCACAAACCCAAATTTATTTATTTCTTTATGCCATACGCTTCAAAACCATTGAGGCCCTCTGTGGACCTTGTCTTTAAATATAAAATAAACACAATCCTTTTGATAAAAATATAGTTAAATGAAAATAATAATGAAATGCAAATACAATAAAATTAGAAACAACAGCCAGAAAATTAAATTTCGCTTCATGTATATACAGATCTAAATACACAAAACATTAATCTATAATTGCACTGTAGGCATTTCAATAAAACAGCCATTAATAAATACTTATTTAATTATAGGTTACACTTTAGAAGTTAAATTCAATTACTAAGTTGGAACTGAATTGAACAGAAAACCAGGCGTTCTTACAGTATTTAACCAAATAATCAAAGTTCCTTCCATTTAAGTATTCAACAAACTCCACAAATGTGACATTAGGGGTATTCACGATGTTTGTAAGATGTTAACTGGAATAGAGAAATGTCCAGCAAGATCGTGAATGCCCCCTTCTTTTCTTAGCATAAACGTTAATTTTTCCGCAATGCTATACGTGGCGACTGGTAGAACTAAAAATAAAACTATAATAGTCCTTGAAGGGTTGTTGTTGTTTGTTTTGGTTTTGTTGTGTGTTAAATTGTAAGGTGCCAGAAGTGAATAAAAAAGGAAAATTAATCAACTCTTTCATTCAAAATGCTATATATGCACTCGAAAAGCACTAACAAATAACACGCTTCTATTCGTGCCGACATACCTAATCAAAAGAAATGTATTGGTTTTATTTAATTAATGCGTATTTAAGAAGAACAATACATGTAAACAAAAAACAGCTGTTAAATTCATGGCTGCCATGTTGGTTACCTACGCCCTAACGGATAGCAATGTGACTACATTTTCGACCTAACATCTAACATTGGCCCTGGCTTGTTAGGTCGAGCCATGTTAACTAGCCGATTTTTATAAGTTTACGTCATCATTTTTCTCGATCTAACAGGACCTAACAGACTTAACTGGGTTAACACAATGATCGTGAATACCTCTATTATTTTCATCCACTTGACCGTATTATTATCCAGATTATTCGTCAGTAAAAAAAATGGTAGATACATGTAACTCTTTAAATAGATAATACTGAACTTAAAAATCACTACGAAACGCATTGAGATTTGTTTTTAATATTGCAATATGCATGTAGTATGCATTTGGGCCAATGACACAGATCTTCTAAAGCTGCTTGTGGCTCGAGTCATACTCCTCCGATTTTAATTTTTTTTTTTTTACATCCATGTTTGTATATTATACATCCATATTTAGCTCTTTGAAACTAGAAATTCATCCTGAATAATTTTAAAATTTGTTTTTTATTTTTCATATGCACTTGGCATGTGACACAGATCTCTCTAAAGCTGCTAGAAGCAGGAATAATTCACCTTTTTTAAAATTCTCTTTACATCCAGGATTTGGTATAAACAATATTGAACTTTCTAAATCAAAAATTACATTTTTTACGCGGTGTTACCACTATAAAATTATTATCACGTAAAAAGGTCGATGAATGCATCCAAAATTTCCAAAACCTGGGAAAACGCGAGAGATTTCGTATTTGCCAGGGCAAGAGGTGCAGGCAAACTAGCATGAGGAGGATAGTCAAGACCATCTATCGGCCTCGAACCTGTACATAACAAGGCTAAAGGTAGACTCCTCCATTAATGGATGGAAAATGAAATTAAAAGAGGAAATGGCTAGACAGACCCCTGGTTAATGAACCCTCGCACAAAACTGGCAAACATTGCCGCAGTTAGGCAGGGTAACAATAAAGGATAGTGCTCTTTACCAGTCCGTGGCATTTGAAAAAAACTTTACAATATGTAGGTTATGAAATGGTGAAGAATAAACTGCACCCCATATTATCTTAGAATGAAAAGCAGCCGCTCAATCGAGCCAAAACCTAAGGTAACAATATGACCCGGAAACAACATTGCAGCAAGAACACTTCATGACCTTCTCTGTTCGTAAGAAGAATAGAGCCAATTGAACTGAACTGACAAAAAGGGGAAAGTACCATAATCCAAGTGGCTGCATGGCTAATACCAAATCCTTCCTCCCAGGCCTAACCCTCATCGTCATCGTCAAGATAGGGTTGGGAGGGGTGAACGGATATGGAGTTAGACAAGGTAGTGAGTTCAATTCCCATCTCAACGAAATAACTTATTTTCGAAATTCAAACTGGCTTGATCAATGCGCTAGACCCCAGTGAAACGTAATATGTTTATTAAAAAAATTACCTGCAGATTTATCATGGGGTAGATGAAATATCCTTTTTACCTTATAGTTTAGGCGCTTTCAATCTCGTCGTTAGATAATTAATACATTTAGCAATTAGCTTTTATGCTTTATAAACACTTTAGGAGTTTAAGGCTTGATTAAAGAGGATTTTTTCTAAGTCAGTCTAGATTATACTTAATTCTGTTAGCAGAATTTTTTAATAACTTGTTATTAAACGTTAAATTATTATTAATTATTATTAAAGTATTCTAGATAATCAACGTTTGGTATATATAAATGATAATGTCTGAACTACTTTAAAATTGTAGTTCTATGTCGGAAGTGAACGATTTTTTTTTACCTTAAATTCTACCCGGACCGTTCTATTTTTTACAGCAAGAAGGGTAGATTTTTCAAAATTTAAATTAAAACATTTTTTACACAGTCAAAACTAATGTAAAATTCTGATTTAACAAAAGTTTTAAATAATTTTTAAACATTGCGGATGGAGTGTTCTGGTATATCTTATCTTGAACTTGAACAATGTCTTGTACGGTTTGAAAACTCATGCATATTCTGTGTCAACAAGTATTTTCGTCTTTCACCTCTACTCATTGGGAAAAGGTGATAAATTTGAACAGAAAATCAATTCACCTGAAACGTTGTATTTTTTCACCTTTCGATACACTTTCCTCTAAAACTTTTCAACATATTAGGGGTATTCTCACTAGGATTTTCACGATCTTTGTGTTAACCCTGTTAACTCTGGTAGGTCCTGTTAGATCGAGAAAAATGATGACTTAGACTTGTAAGAATCGGTTGGTTAACATTGCTCAATCCAACAGGCCAGATCCAATGTTAGGTGTTAGGTCGAAAATGTAGTCACATTGCTATCCGTTAGGGCGTAGGTAACCAACATGGCAGCCATGAATTTAGCAGCTGTTTTTTGTTTAAACGCATTTTTATTCTTAAATAGGCTTTAATTAGTAAGAAAGAAATATAAACTTTTGTTATTAAAAACAAGTTCTACTATTTTTAGTAAGCGATGTTACTTAGGCTTAATTATTTAAATTTGTGACTATTGGGTGCGTACAAATCAAAGTAGTCTCATACAAGAGAGCTGAACGTCCAACAACGCGTTGGGTGTCGCGAACGAGGGCAAGAACCATTTTACAATATTGTTGTGAATTTTTCTGAAATAATAGTCCAATGACAGTGCTGGGTTTCGAACCACAGCCGCTAGCATGAGGAATACTATTCCGACGCCCTACGCGTTGTATAAAAAACCAAACAAAATATACACTTATGGGCAAATTTAACGTACCACTCAACTTATCTCATATAAAATTACATCCATTATTTTTTACATTAGTTACAGGCAGTTCTGATTAATCCCATTTACTAAAAAAGTAGTATTATTCCGTTTTATTGTGCTACGCTGAAAATTGCTTTCAGTTAATCTTTTTCCTATGTTAATTTCATTTGATTTTTTTCCTAGGGTTCGCAACGGCAGAGGTCGTATAAACCCTAAGGGTGCCGGTGTTTTTGAAAAAACGCCCATTTAGGTATGTCGGGTTCGAACCTGGGACCTTTACCATACAGTGATGAGCACCGTGTCAACACTTAAACCGTTGCGGCCACCGACGCCCCACCATTTGATATTATTCTTTTTCTTAAACCTCATTTAATTGCTCCAGTCAGTCATTTGAGTAGTGAAGTCGCCAGGAGACTCATTCTACAATAGGAAGTCTTCTTCGGTGCTTCAGAGATGTAGGGCCTAACACAAGAAGGGTAGGACATGGTCGATCTAGGTCTACGGACGAGAGGGTCGATAAATTCATCCGCCATCAGACTCAACGGAACTCAGTATGACGAGAAAATGAGATATGAAAGTTAATAAGGCAACTCCAACATGATTTCCTCCAAGACTGTAAGAAGAGGGCTCAATGAGAATAAACTCAGGGCTCAGCACCAATCTTATGGACCTCTTCGTACCATAACCAAGAAAATCCAGCTCGCACAGAAACATTTGAATTGGACATGGAAAGACCTAAGGAGAAGGTACACCCTATGCTGTATAGTTCCTCAGTTGGCATTCCACGTACGGTTATTGATGTTTTGGGGTGGCATTTTCTTTGACGCCCGCACCGAATTGGTTGTGCGAAAATGATCTCTAAGTACGTAGAGGTACTTAGATATAATCGAAGAACATCTAGTGCCATTGGCACCCTCCCCCCACATCGGCGAGAGATAGTTGCTTGAAGGGTAATGCCAGGCCCCATGGGGCACATATGCTTAACCAGATGACTAACTGAATGGGGTTAGAATTGAGTGCTTGGTGTGGTCAGCTCGAAGTCCAGATTTGAACCCAATCGATCACATTTGGGACCAACTTAAACGACGATAGAAGAGTTGGAAATTTATGTTCTTGATGGATGGGAAAGAATTCCTCAGTGTTTTACCAGAAATCTTTTGTCAATTTATTTACCTGGAATGGAAAGTCGTTTAATGGATTTAATTCGTGCCAGAGCTGGAACTACGCGGTTTAAAGAAGACAAAAAGATTTTTTTTAACATTTTCCATTTTTATTTTTATTTTATTTGATTTTTTCTCTATTCAATAATTTTTTTAAGTCCAATTTCTTTAACCCTGGCTACTGCAGAAATAATGATTTGATAATAAATAATTATCAATCAGAGGCACTGCATATGCATAGAGTCATTCTGCAATCACTGTGATAACGCGATTCATGAAAGTAAAACGAGTCTGTTATCTTGCAAGGTAGGAAAATTTAAAATAATTCAAAGCAGGTTGATACCGCGGTAGCATAAAAGGCAGTAAATTCCTAGTCACTAAAAACCAAAAATGTTCCGACTTCTGTCAGTTCTCTTCGTCGCCCTCCTTGTTCTTTCAACGGTGTCAGCGCTTTTACCTGGGATGCAAGGGATGATGAACATGTCAATGCCGAACCTCTTCGGTATGCCTCCGATGAACATGATGCCTCTATTTGGGAAATAGGATAATAAAAACTTTCTAGCGTACATGATCTACATTCACATAAACTGTTCTAATGTTTCTGTTTATATTTGGACAAACCAACAAATATATGGACATAATTAAGTATTTTAGAGTTTATTTGCCTTTTTCACGAATGATGTTATGTAGTTGGAAAGATTCGATGCCACTCTCGTTTGTTGATTTAACGGATACATAAGAAATTTCTAATCACTCCAAGGTCTACATAAAAATTATTAAAAACAAAGTTAAAATCGAACGTCGCTGACATTTCGATTATTGATGATAATAAAACTGTGACTACAGATTAAAGTAAATAATAAAGTCCCCGTGGGGGCGTCGGTCGCCGCAACGGTTTAAGCGAGGAACACATTTACCCGATGCAACGCTATGCGACGCTACCCGACGCCTTGTCAAGTTTTGGTAGGGTAGAAGGTACAGTCCATGCTGTATAGTTCCTCAGTTGGCATTCCACAGACGGTTATTGATGTTTTGGGGTGGCATTTTCTTTGACGCCCGCACCGAATTGGTTGTGCGAAAATGATCCCTAAGTTCGTAGAGGTACTTAAAGACATAATCGAAGAAAATCTAGTGCCATTTGCACCCTCCCCCCACATCGGCGAGAGATAGTTGCTTGAAGGGTAATGGGGCACATATGCCTAACCAGATGACTAATATAGATATTCCGTCCTTTTTGCCATTTTTCAAATGTCGTGTAATCAATTTGATTCTCAAATAAAATGGCCACGGAGAGCTGAAAAATGGCAAAAAGGAGGGTAAATTCAAAAGGTGTGGTTGAGATGGGAGGTTGGTGTCCGAGTAGAACGAGGTGACGATAGCTCAAGTGGTAGAGCAGCGGCGTATCAAGCCGAAGATCGTGGGTTCGAATCCCGCTCGTCCCACTGACTTTTTTATCTCAACTGAAAACCTTAATTGTTTTAAATAAAGTTATTCCGGTGTTTTGATCAATTTTGTTCCTAACTATCGTAATTAAATAATTTGTATAAAAACTCATGAATTTTTGATCTTGTTTAATTTGGTTTATATTAAAATAAGAATGTTGTAATTAATATAACGACAAAATTACGTATAACATAGTTTGAAAAAACTACAGAAAATATGAGTGTCGTGTTCTGACGCTACTCGACGAAAATGGTGTAATTCTATTAGCAAAAACATAAAATAAATTGTTAGTTAAATTTTACGAGCAAAACCGTATAATAAATTTTTAGTTAAATTCATTATATCAATTGATGCTATTCCGGTGTTTTGTTCACTTTTCTAACAAACCATTAAAATTAATTTTTTTTAATAAAAACTAATGAATTTTTTATCTCGGTTAATTTGGTTTATATTAAAATAAGTATGTTGTAATTAATATAACGACAATAATATATGTAGTTTGTATAAAAATATGAGTGTTCGGTTCTTTTTTCTTCGACTGTATTCGATGCTACCCGACGAAAATCTGGACAGTGGGAAAAGCTTAGCGTAGAGTAGGGTAGCTTTGCGTAGCATCGGGCAGATGCGCACGGGGCTAATACAATCTTATGGAAAATTGGACTTTGGATTTGCGTCGGGTAGCGTTGCATCGGTTAAGTGTGTTCCCGCCTTTAGGCGTTGACACGGCGCTCATCACTATAAGGTAAAGGTCCCGGGTTCGAATCCAGCAACCCTGCATTCGAACCCAACACACAAATGGGATTTTTTTCAAAAACACCGGCACCCTGAGGGTTTATTTGACCTCTGGTGTTGCGTCCCACGCTGTTCGATATCATTGTCGATGTAAAGATCATAAAGCCTTATTGAGTGTTTCAACCATGATATATTAATGTTGCGTTGCATACTTATTGTTGGATAGATAATTTAAAGAAGATAGAAAATAAGATTTAATTCGGTTCCGTACTGACTGAGTTTAAACCAAGTTCGTGCCATGGGTCTTTAAAGTACCTGATCGCAAAGTTCGATTGAGGTTGAAAGTTTATTAGAATACCGCAGTTCAATGCTCTAAAACCATATAGGTTCAAGTATGATGTTAAGATGACTTCTACGTTTTAAAATCCTAATATGTAGCACTAACAATTCATCAGTTGGAAATTACTCATATAATTTGTTTGACAATAAAACAGGTTGCATAAGAATAAAAGGTTGTTAATTCGCTCTAATTCGATCCATGTCCTTTCCACGGTTTAATTAAATTACTGAATAATTTAATTTCCCCGTATTCCTATTAACCCAACTTGAAAAATACCTATGAAGAAATTCTCGGACTACTAGGAGGAAAAGTCTGGTAAAGTCCGAATTCAAGTTCGTCCGAATCGTCATGAAAAGTAGTGAACTATCCAAACTGCCGTTCATTGGGCACGACTTGATCGTCGAAAATATTGCGCACAAACCTCTGTGCACATGTTAGGAGTACTTGTCAATAAGGTTATCCTAAATTTCATAAGGAATTTCACGCCATAGATGCTACAACGCTACACTCAGTTGTTGCAGGTCAACTGACTGCGGATGGAGATCGAAAAGCCTTTTTTGCAACACATCCCACATGTGCTTAATGGGATTGAGGTCAGAAGACAATGGGGGAAGGGCAGATGGGAAATTCCCAGGTTTTCTAAACATTGATGAGTTCAGGCATTATATACAGAATTCAAAAATCGCTGCCATTGAGAGCCTTGGTTTGAGGGATGTATTACTCGATAATTTCTTGGACATAACGAACGGCAGTTAGGTTGCCTTCAACAATATGGAGTCCAGTTCGTCCTCCAGGGTAAATCCCAACTCGAACCATTACACCGCCTTCTCCAAACTGCACTGAAGGGAGCACGGATTGGGGCATTGTGTGCATCCCCGTTCCCGGTAGACTCTTCGGCGCTTGCTATCACTATACAGACAGAAACGCTACTCATCAGAAAAAATAACAGAATTCTAATTTGTGTTCTCTTCTGGGCGCTCGCTGCACCATGTTCAGCACCATACTACTCCATCTTGGCAGCGCGTTGGGAGACGGGCTGATATATTTCAGCCCTTTCGGGTTTCCCTTGACCCGCGGCACACGGTTTAGTGCACAATGTTACACCCACCCTTTCGGACGGGGCAAGCGGAAGAAGTCAGCATATCTGTTTGATTAGTCTGTGGATTTGGTTGCTTCTGCACCAAACATCACGGTGTTCACACTATCTACCATGAGCGGAGGTGAGTCACTCCAAACTTGAGAAACTAAATGTGTGAAAAGACCTATGTGCCAGGTGCGCACGTTAAAGAACCTCCTCGTCTAAGGCATTGCGACCCCAATGGGAAAAATAAATGCACATATTCACCTCAGTTGCTGTAGGCGGGCTGTTGTTGCAGGGGGCGTCTCAAAGGGGCATATGATGTGAGGCCAACTTCCCACAAAGATTTCGAATCGTTTGATAAATCGTTGATAAAGGCCTTACCAAAAAACCTTTTACTCCTTTTAGAGTCTGACGAGCACTATAGAAAGGGTTCAGTCTTGCAGCAATGTCAATATTTCTCTCCTTCCTTAGCCGCGCCGAGATCCACTATGAAATCATAACTTTAGACCGTCACCCCAAGCAGTCCAAAACAATTCTTTCGTCTTCATTTATCTGATTCTCGCTGGAGTTCCACATGGTAGCGTATTCTCTCCTTCCTCCATCCAATTTACACGGCGGATCTCCCCATTCAACCTAACCTTTGCCGGTGACATTGCTTCCAAGACAATCTCGCTCTCCGCTTGTCCATTGCGAGTGGTCGGGTCCGCATTTAGCATCGAACCGTATGCCGCGCGCAAAGGGCTATCTAAGCCAAAATACACCAGCCTGGTATCCCGCACTCTCCCTAGATAGAGAAGGCCACTCTACGTCCCAGAATAGTGGGTCTTCCCTAGCGTAGAAACTACTGGATCCGCTCCGGCCGCGGTTTTGTTTAAAATGGAATTGCTAACCACCCCCTAGAGGAGACCGCCTACGGTAAAAGCCTCCAATCGAGCTCAGCCTACACCTGCGTGCAAAGCATACTCGAGTAGGAGCAACCGATTCACTAACCGTTCCCATCCGACACTACTCACGCATTTGCGGGACTTTTCAGCATAAACTTAGCATCCTCAACGCTTATACGCTGCCGTCCAATCCGCCGTATCCCATGAGGCCGGGTGTATAACGATGGTCATGCGCAAGTTTCGTACAAAGACCACAGATAGAAGACAGTAAGTATAAGTACCCACCACGGCCAACTACGGGTCCATTCCCATTGTAACAGGGGCTGAACCTTGTAACATTTCTGTTACCCCATAGTAGAGATGGTTATGCACACTCCCCCGTGTATGCAGACACGATCAGGTACCCTCATGTGCCTCTGATAAGGCACCGGCCGCACATGCCGACCCGAGGTCGACACGAGTGCAGCTTGTGATTTAGAGAGGTTGCCAAGCCCTCAGAGCTACACCATTATTTTCCGCCCGGACAACCCCCTTGTAGACAAGGGTTGGGAGAGGTCACAGGAAACAATGAAGGAATCTGGAGTGAGAGAGGTACACCTTTCTTGGGCCTCGAGCCTCAACCACATTTACCACCTGTCGTCGTCGTAGTTCCACATTAAGTGGGCTACGAATCCCTGGGTGGATCTTTGCCGATGACACATCAATACTCACCTCCAATAAAGACCTCGTAACAGGTGCATGTAATTTACAAAATTACTTAGACACACTCGAATCCTGGCTCCTCCGATGGAGAATCAGGGTTAATGAAACTTTTTTCACCCTTAAAAATACCTTATTTTATATTTCAATTTTCTTCCTATTCCCGTTGCAAACCACGTACAATACTACAACACCTTGGACTCTACTCTACAAACGGCTTAAAAAGTGAAAATTTAAACTCAAGATTCAGACTGCTAAAAGGACTATTTGACGAGCCATCCAAAATTATATTAACAATCAAAAAAGACTGTAAACTGCCCTGCTAGAACCTATGGACAAATGGACTTGAACTGAACCGCTAAGCGTTCTGATAGATTACAAACCCTACAAGCACGTAATGCTTCTTTCTATGCCCTATCCTATGACGTCTGTGTAAAGCTGTTAAAACGTCTTGCATTTTGATTTTGTTACAATGATGTCTTTGTAAATTAATAACTGAGAAAGAGGACATGCCCCAGAAACTAAATTTTACAGGAGAGGTAAAAAACTGTTTTAAAAAGGTATTTTCTGTTCTAAAATTTTAAATAAATTACAGGACTTCAATTAGGCTATTCTATAAATGTATTTTGAGGTTTTTCTCAAATTCATCAATGTCTGTAAGCAGGGCAGCCACTTTTGTAGTGCGGACATTTGTCTGATCTGCTCTCAATACTTTTCTGTTGTGGGGGAAAGGATAGTTTTCTGCAGGAAATATTTCGAAAATATTTCATGAATTAAACATACATTGTAAAAATCGTTTCAAACACCATTAAAGTAAAAACATGAGACCTAAAAGAACAAAATTAACTCAATAGTTTGCTTTATGGAGCTAGAGTCCAAGCGAAAAATGAACTCCTGAAAGTGTCAACCGCCGTCTGTGGGATGTGCTGCTTGAGGCTCTTCAAATACTTCATTTTGTACGAGTCTGCAGTCGGTAGCGCAATATTAGGAGTATTTCCCTTCCTCAGCTGGAAATGGTGGGCTACTACACCAACCACTGCATCAACGAATCTATTAGTTTTGATAGTGCCTGGTTCCTGGGATGATACCTCAAAGTAATGGCATCTCAACCATTTGAGGAATCGTCAATGGTACATCCAATCGACTTGCGCAACTCAAGGACACGGGCTATGTGAAAAAATGGCATGATGAAACCATTAATTTCTTTTGAACTTTTGCAGGTAGTCTTCGTGTTTCCAAGGATGTAGTTTTGTTTAAAGTTTTTGCGCCCAAGGCAGATTTGAAGACCTTTTGTCTTCCATAACCAATCAAGTGAAACGTCTCATTTTAGCACCGAACATAGCTCTAATGGTAGTTTAGAAGATAGCTGGAAAAAGTCAAACCCCCCCCCCAAAAAAAAATGGACATGGCCCCTTTCTGCAATCAGTGATTCATATGGTATTATACTTCTTTTTTTTTAATGAATAAACATTTATTAACAAAATACTTATAGATTGTGTTACATAACATTCATTAAGCAGGGGAAGTGGCGGGGCACTTTTACGTCCTATTTCAAAACTTTTTCCTATCAACGCACCACACGTTTAATTAATCAAACAAGAAAATACTGGGAAAAATCTTCTTAAAAAACCCACTAGGTATCAAATAGGATAACAATTAACAAATGAATTAACAAAAATGTGTTAACAAAAATATAAATAAATAAATGAGAATAACAAGAGCAATGCTACACGGGTAATTGAATTATCACAAATTGTCTTACAGTATCACAGCTCTAGAGGAAACAATAAATATATCACAGATCCTAAATTTATGTATTGTGCCTAATCCTTCTATGTTTACATGGAAAGTTTACATCATACACTCCTATATCCCTACAACAAGTATTCTTGCTGGACGAAAGACCCATAAAGAAATTCCTGGACAGACGTTTTAATTCGGAATTAATATACTCCACTCCCGCTTTCTCATGGAGGAGGCCAATTCTGGTGTATCGAGGTAGTGAGGTTATAAACCTTAAAAATTTATTTTGGACCACTTGCAGTTTTTTGATGTTCGATTCGCACGTGTAACTCCATGCTGGGCAAACATACAGCAGCATAGGTTTAATAGCTGCTTTATATATAATTAGTTTATTTTCAAAGCTCATTCCACTCTCACGGGCCATCAGCGGAAATAAGGCTTTTATAGCTATTTTACCTTTCGTTACTATATTGTTTATATGCCGAGAGAAGTTAAGTTTTCGGTCCAGAGTTAGACCCAAGTACTTTACCCCCTCACGCGATTCTATTTTGTGTCCGTGAATGGAAATGGTTTCCTTGAATATTGGGCGTCGTTTTGTAAAAAATATGGCCTCAGTATTCGGGAAATTAATTCTGAGTTTCCAGCCGTGACAAAACCTGCAAATCCTGGTGATGCTGTCATTTAATCTTTTCACAATTGTCTTAGGCCTCCAGGATGAACAATAGACAGCAATGTCACCCGCATAAAGCGCAATTTTGCAATTTCTCAGTGAGGGGAGTGGATTTATAAAAAGGAGGAACAAGCATGGCCCTAGGATTGAACCTTGGGGAACTCGGGCGGCAATTGGCAAAGGTCTGGAAGTTTCATTGTTTAGGGAAACACGGAAACAACGGTTATCATACTTCTATAGTCCACCCATTTAATTCATAAACTATTAACTTTAGCAAATAATAGTCTTATACAAACCACAAGTTACTTTTGGCTAGGTTATGTTCTCTCTCAGAATAGTGTTTTCATTCCTTTTAAAAAAAAAGTAAGTTTTGAGTTTTCAAAACAGTAAAAAATTAAAAAAAAAGGATTAAACACCGCACTCACTCCAACATTCATCATGTCTATAGGGTGATCATTGGGTTGCTTGTACGCTTAGCTTATAATAATTTTTGAAAAAACAACTCTTTTGACAAACAAAAAAAGGTTGTTTTTTATCATCAACGAGTTATTTTTAAAATGACTCAACTCTTAGTATGTATTGTTGCAGATTTGATCATTTATTACAATTTATGTTTATAATAAATGCTCAAATATGCTCCCTGCACAAAAAAGCACAGTATAAAAATATTACAAAAAGCTAGTTATTCAGAAATCGTGAGATGCGGTCTGGTGTGACGTAGTTTTAGAATGACATTTTCTTTATCGTGCCAACGTTTCGATCTTTATTGAGATCATCTTCAGAGCTCAAAGTGTTTGTTTTCTGCGTAATTGTGTCATTCTTGTGGTCGTTCATTCTTGTGTGAGGACATGGCACTCAAGAATGATAAAATTATGCAGAAAACAAACACTTTGAACCCCGAAGATGATCTCAATAAAAGATCGAAACGTTGGCACGATAAAGAAAATGTTTTTCTGAAACCTACATCACACCCGACCGCATCTCACGATATCTGAATAACTATCGATTAACGGTCACTAATCTCTACACATTACAAAAAGCATACACCCAAGGGCATAACTCAAAAATGGTCCATCCTATCTAAATTTTCCATTCAGGAAAATTGACATAAAATAAACTCTAGAATCGAAATGCACAATAAAAATATGAGATTCTTATTTAAAATAACAAAGTTAGTGGCATTTCTAGCAAGATGAGAAATTTTTGTTTCCACCACGAGTTAATTATGTTAATTTTGGGTAAATAAATGGATGTACTACAGAAGTTGATACACTCTGTAAAGAAACTCTTCTTGCTTATAGTATAAAAATGTTATAAAAACAATCAAGCATATATTGCCAAATGTTATTATCAAAATTTTGTTCAATTTCGTTTAACCCTGGGTTCTGCAGAAATAATGATTTGATAATAAATAATTATCAATCAGAGGCATTGCATATGCATAGAGTTTTCTGCAATCACGAGTGATAACGCGATTCATGAAAGTAAAACGAGTCTATTATCTTAGAAGATAAGGAAAATTTAAAATAATTCAAAGCAGGTTGATAGCCGGGTAGCATAAAAGCCAGTAGATTCCTAGTCACTAAAAACTGAAAATGTTCCGAGTTCTGTTAGTTCTGTTCGTCGCCATGCTTATTCTTTCAACAGTGTCAGCGTTTTTACCCGGGATGCCAGGGATGAACATGTCAATGCCGAACCTCTTCGGTATGCCTCCGAAGAACATGATGCCTCTATTCGGGAAATAGACTAACGAAAACTTTCTAGTGTAGATGATCTATATTCATATAAACTGTACCAATGTTTCTGTTTATGTTTGGATAAACCACAAATATATGTACATAACTAATTATTGTAGAGTTTATTTGCCTTTTTCATTAATGATGCCTTGCAGTTGAAAAGACTCGACGCCGTAGACAAACCCTCGTTTGTTGACTTAACGGAAAGTTATACCGTCAATACAAGAAATTCCTAATCACTCCGAAGTTCAGAAATAATTCAAAACGAACTTAAAATCGAACGTCGCGGCCATTCCGAGTATTGATGATAACAAAACTGCAACTTCAGACTAAAACGATTAAAAAAAGTGCCGCAATAATTTGATATCAAATTCAATTTAAAGATATAAAGGCCTCATAGCAAATTAAGTAATGTAAGTTAATATTTCAGTGCATACAGTTTTTGGATAGATTGGTGTAAATGCCTTTTACGACTCTAAAATAATTATTTTTATTTTATTTATTTTGCCGCAATTTTCAAACAACAAGGATTATTGCTTGAGGAGAGTTGCAGAATGAGTGGATTACAGTGTAATTATAAGCGTATGTAGTAAAGGCGCGGTCTGACATTTAACTTTTATTGTTCAAATTGATTTCAACTAGTTTTTCGAGTTTTTTTTAACACAAACTTTACAAAAATGTACTTAAGAAATTAAGGCATTTGTGTTTTGTCTCCGATTACTTGGCAATGCTATGTAACGTCTTTGTAACATTTATGCTAACTTCAATGAAAAATTGTGCTAAAACTTATAGAATTTTATCATAAGTATTATTTACTTTGGAATCTACGAATTACATAATATATAAAAGAAATTCAGAAGAGAGGGCAAACATCTCTGAGTTCTCTACCATTCCGAGTTTTTTTTTTAACGAGAGTTCGCAACAGTAGAGGTTATATCAACCCTCAGGGTGACGGTGTTTTTGAAAAAAAGCGCATTTGTAAGTATGTCGGGTTCGAATACAGAGCAGCTAGATTCGAACCCCGGACCTTTTCCTTACAGTGATGAGCGCTGTGTCAACGCCCAAACCGTTGCGGCCACCGAAGCCCCCCCCCCCAATTCCGAGTATTAATGATAATAAAACTATGACGACAGATTAAAGCGAATAATAAAGTCCCACACCGTTCGATACCAAATTCAATTTAACAAAAATGGAGAGATATCAACAAAATCCAAAAACAAAGACCATCCAATAATCATGGCTCCAAGAGGCGACATGAACAGGATGTTTGAATTTAATCAAAACTTCCAAGTAAATCTAGGTACCAAAAAAGAATGGGAACGAGAGGGAAACACCTCCTTTAAGAATGGCACCATCGTTTGGTACACAGATCGATCTAGAACACAAGAAGGTACGGGAGCAGGAGTATTCGACCCTGGAACCAAATACTCAGAACCCATGGGAAAATACATCTGTATCTCCCAAGCTGAGATTCACGCAATCGAGATGTACTCAACTCAACCTGAATAAAGGTTACAAAAACAAGTACATAGTATCATGTCAAGTAGCTAAGCAGCCAGCACTAAGCTCAAATATCATTAGTTCAAAGATGGTGTTGAACTGCAAAACCAAATTAAACATATTAAGCACGCAGAACCAAGTCAGCCCAGGACACATGGGAGTAGAAGGCAACGAGAAAGGGGCTGCTACACCGCTGATAGGAACCAAACCCTTATGTGGCATAGGAACCTACACTATCAATTAGTACCTCAGACAGAAGGACAATAAAGGAACAATGGAATTCACATATTGGACATAGGCAATCCAAGAATCTCTTAACCAATTTCGGAAGAAAAGAAATTACAGAATGTGGCAAAGGAAGCAAGAATAAACTGCGAATCCTAATAGGATTCTTAACAGAAAACTGCAAGCTAAATGGACACTTAAAGAAGGTTGGAATAATCCAAGACGACACATGCAGATTCTGTGACAAAGAGGCAGAGTAGACATAACACATCTACTAACAAAAAGTGCTTCAGTATGACCAGTAGTGACAAGTGTTGTGGGATGTACAATGTGACCATAGAAGAGCTTCAACCACTGAAACCGGGCATACTAATCAAGTTTCTTGATGAAATAGGATTCACCGATGTGCTTTAGGATGAAAACGGGGAAAAAATAGCTCTTAAAGGGTGCAGTATATTACACCCCGAATATTACATATACATCTAAACCGAATAATAAAGTCCCACACTGTTCGATATCAAATTCAATTTAACGATAGTAAAACCTCATTAATTATTTCAACCACGGTAAATTAATGTTACGGTGCATATTATATTGTTGGATTAATACAGTTGAATTCGGTTTGGTACTGAACTGGCATCAGTTTAAACTAAGTTCATGCCACGGGCTTGAGGTTAGAAAGTTGAACGCCGTGTAACGCAGTGATGATGATCACTAAACTGTTTAAAATCCTAGTACAACCAACAAATTGTATGTTAAAAATTAGGTTTGGGACCATATCGGCGTACAATATCCGGGACTATTTTGCCGTGTTAGATAGCTCTACTCCGCCATACCAAGCTCTTGGAACTTAGATCGTGGAGTGCCCGTTTTAGCCTCTTATTCACAGATAGATCTAAATCCAACCAAGGTGTATATTAAGAGGGTGAAGCCAATTTCATGGTCAACCGTACTGTAGCGTTTACAAGGCAAAATTATACGCGAATGGCACGCGGTTGATTCGTGACGATCGAGGCTCTGTCTACCAGATCTGCACCGACTCCATGAGCGCGATTACTGCTGTCCGAGAAAGGTTCTCTCTTTGTTTTTGTCGTAGGGATACCTCAAGCTGGAACGTCTCTGCGAAACGATGGTAGTTGTGGGACACAAGTGGACGAGGTGACCCAACCACCGCACATAACCAACCCACATAAATTGTATAAACAGCGCTGTCGATAGGCTCTTTTTCGGAGTACCTGACTCGTAGAAGAAGGGTTATCCTCGCCCGATTAAGAATAGACCATGTGAGGTTGAATCAGGCTTAATTTTGGGCCAAAGTCAAAAGATTTCCTACCAAAACGGTGAAATTCTATTATAACTTTAAATTACTTTGAACTTACATTGAAGGGGGACCGCGGTAGCCGAGTGGTTAGCATGAGAGACTCTCACGCCGCGGTCGTGGGTTCGATTCCCACCGTTGCCCCTGGCCCTTTTTTCCCAATAACCCCCCAAATTTGAACACACATATACGAATTTGTCACATGGCTAATATGCATAGTTCATAACGCCAAAAAAAAAAAAAAAAAAAAAAAAAAAAAAAAAAAACTTACATTGAAAAAAGACTAACGCAGAATCTTTACAACTGAAGAGGCAGGAAACTAACCGATCTTACAAATTACCCCTTAAACTACGTACCATAGATGTAACTTAATCATTACTAACAAACTCACCATTTACTCTATTTCAAATCACCTATGCGGAGTATTTACTTATTGTCGCTTATTTATTTAACCTATCGGATTTCGTCTTGTGAAACACAGTCTAATTCTTAAACAAGGGCGCTTTGAAGCACTTCAACATTCGTTGGAGGAGGTGAAAAATTTATAGTCCTTCTCTTTATCATATCCCATAAGTTTCTATGGGATTTATGTTGTGAGAAAGTGCAGTAATTCCTATACCCCCCAAGTAATGGGAGACAAGGTCGAGCATTAACTCGAAGTTGTCCACAATAAATGAAGCGAATGAGATCACCGCTCCAGAAGAATTTCCTCAATATACCTTAATGCAGTCGAACATCCTCTATGAAATCGGTTCGATACGGGCATGAACGTTGATTATACCTGTCGTTTTTAAAAAGGATGGATATGGGAGAGAGAGAGAGAGAGAGAGAGAAGAGTGAGAGAGAGAAAAAGAGTGATTAATTAATAGAAGCCATCTGATGCTGCAAAAATATTTTATGAAATGCAAGCCGCTGTTTCTTGATGTTGTAGGGCAAAAGAAGAAAACCCGAATGGCCCCAATATTGGCATATGTAAAAAGGCATATGTGACTTATAGAGAAAGAGTGTAAGAAATAAATATATTGATTGATGGAGATAGAGAGAAAAAAGAGTGAGAAATAAATGTATTGATTGATGGAGGTACAAAGAGAAAAAAAGCGTTGGAGATAAATATATTGTTTGATTGAAAAGGGGGAAAGACAGATAGATGGGAAAGAAAACGAGATAAAGAGGAAGAGAGAGAGAAAAAAGAAATCTGATGCCCACATAGAAAATTCTAACAACCTTTTATGTGGATGCCAGATTGGCATTATATAAGTTATACCGCATATATACAGGGTGACTGGCTTTAAGTGTCGAAAATTTCAGGAGGTGTTTCTACTCACCATATGCAATAAAAACTTCCTATAAACCCCTGTTTAAATATCAACGGTAAAGAAGTAATTTCAGGTTTTGGGTGTTTTTTAATTTTTCAACTTAGGTCCACTAAATTGTTTATAAACGTCAGAATTCCCGACTGTAGAAAAATCTGGTTTGTGTCAACTGAAATAACGTTAAATTTCCCGTAAGCAAACCTATTTACATTCTAGAATTGATGAAAAACGTCTGCAGGAAAAATTCAGAAAAACAAAAATGCTGAAAATGGGATTTTTTTTAATGTATTGGTAACTGTTAATAAATACAAACTCCTGGAGCTTTCCAAATTACCTCAAAATTTCTTCGTTCAATAATTTTCCAGCGGTATACCCAACATTTTGGATTGCACTTCTGTAAAGCCCAAAAATTTTGCATTTTCTTCAAAACAACTGTTGTCGATGAAGGGGGGCACGTTCAATTTTTCCAAGAAATCGTTTGGTTCATAAGTTTATTTTCAGTTCTTTAATGTTCAATTCAATCAGTTTACTTTATGTTATCAGCTTGGTGATTTAAATTATGTCCTTGTTTCCTAATGCGCATTTTGCTGAGATGCACTTCATTTTCAGTTACTGCAACAATAAACACTGTAATGCTACTGCTACAAGGGGAGAATACCAAGCTAGTTTTCCACATTGAGACGTTCCAACAGATCGCACCTTTTAACGACTTCATCAGAGGCTGAGGGAATGGTATGGTATGGTATGATAGAAAAAGATACTAGGAAGCGGGGTTTGCGCTCCCCAGGCACTGCAGCCTTCTGGCTTATTGTACCTTCCTAGTTCCTTAGTTCAGTCAATAGACTCAATCCTTCTTCTTAGAAATATCAGGTCATTGTCTGTCGCTGCTGCAATTTGATTCCCTAAGTTTTTTCCCGTACGTTAGGTTAAACCTCCATTGAGCTGTTGCTTCGCATTCGAAGATGATATGAGTGGCTGTTTACTCCTCCTCTTACATAATCTGCAAATAGGATCATCGCTGTATATACCCATGTTGTGTAGATTTTTTCTCAGATGCCAGTGACCGGTTAGTAGTCCTACCACTCCTCTCAGTTTGGCCCTCTCCAATTGCAGCAGTGCTTTTGCCAGTCTTAGTGAGGGTTATTTCATCATAAGTTTACTATGTCTAGCTAGAGTTTATCCACTTCTCCTTTTGCTTTGTTTGGATCCATTCTGTGATGGAGGATTCTATATTTGTTTTTGTTATCCCAAGTATAGATTCAGGGCCTATGTATGGTCTTGCAAATCCTCCTCTGGCCAGACAGTCTGCTTTGTCGTTACCTAAAATTCCCATGTGCCCTGGCACCCAAGATATCATCAGGTTGTTGTGTTTCCCCAGATTTTGGAGATTTTGGAAGCATTCACTGACTAATTTTGATGTGATTCTTTTACATGCTAATGCTTTAATAGCTGCTTGGCTAATATATCTTATGATAACTTTTTTTGCCAATGTAACCTCTTTAAGATTTTCCAGGGCACAAGCATTGATGACATATATTTTTGCTTGAAAGACCGAAGTGTACCACTACTATTTCGTTTGTTTTGGAGCCTTCTGTATACCATAGCATTGTATCTGATGCTTTCCTGTGTTCTTCCTCTCCTTTGGGACACCGCAATCCTCGACTCACAACGCCTTGCAGCAGAAGCAACCCAAGACCACCAAACTGGTATAAAGCTAAATGAAAAACGAGCTGGTACATGACATTCACACTTAGAAGTACCTGCACACCCATGGTATGGTATGGTAAAAAAGAATACTAGGAAGCAGGGTTTGCGCTCCCCAGGCACTGCAGCCTTCTGGCTTATTGTACCTTCCTAGTTCCTTAGTTCAGTGCAATTGACTCAATTCTTATCCTTAGAAGTAGCAGGTCATTGATTGTCGCTGCTGCAATTTGATTCCTTAAGTTTTTTTCCGTACGTTAGGTTAAATCTCCATTGAGCTGTTGCTTCGCATTCGAAGATGATATGAGTGGCTGTTTACTCCTCCTTTTACATAATCTGCAAATGGGATCATCGCTGTATATACCCATGTTGTGTAGATGTTTTCTCAGATGCCAGTGACCAGTTACTAGTCCTACCACTCCTCTGTATTTGGCCCACTCCAATTGCGGCCGTGCCTTTGCCAGTGTCGGTGACGGTTGTTTCATCACAAGTTTACTACGTCTAGCACCGCTAGAGTTTATCCACTCCTTGGCTCCTTTTGTTTTATTTGGATCTATTCTGCGATGGAGGATTCTATATTTGTTCTTGTTATCCCAAAAATAGGTTCGGGGCCTATGTATGGTCTTGCAGATCCTCCTCTCACCAGACTGTCTGTTTTCTCGTAACCCAAAATTCCACTGAGCCCTGGCACCCAAGATATCATCAGATTGTTGTGTTTCCCCAGGTTTTGGAGATTTTGGATGCATTCACTGACTGGTTCTTTCACTCTTTTACGAAGGTGCAAAGTTTGGAACGAAATGACCATCAGCAGTGAGTTGATTTTTGCAACATCTACTTCAATCACCCTCGTAAAATTGTAAGGGTACAATTCTTTCCGACGTTAGGTATGCCACTCTCTCCATTGTGAAAGACCAAAGATAACGCACGTGTACTGGTTTCGGATTATGATTACCGGAATGCAAAATTACATCAATTCACTGGTTGTCTTGTTGTCTGGTTGTTCTTTCTTCGAGTGAAAGAACCAGTTTCCCTCAGCCTCTGATGAAGTCGTTGGAAGGTGCGATCTGCTGGAACGAGTAGCATTACCGTTGCAGTAACCGTAAGTGAAATGCATATCATCAAGATGTGCATTAGGAAACAAGGACATAGTTTAAATCACCAATCTGAGCACATTGTCAGCTGATTGAATTGAACATTAGAACTAAAACGAAACTGAAGAGCCAGACGGATTTCCTGGAAACATTAAACGTGCCTCCCTTCATCGACACCAGTTTTTCAACAAAATGCAAAATTTTTGGGCCTTACGCAGTCAAAAAAGTTGGGTCTTACCATGACGCACAGTAAAGGGAAATTTTCGTATTTTTATTGTTTTTATTAGTTTTAATGCTTCGCACAAGTTTATTAATGAATCGGGCAGGACCTCGATGCTCTTCGTGCATTTGTGCCGGAAGGATATGGATGTTTTTTCCATTAAAATATAGCGAGTCATTACAGTGCCATGTGCCTGAAAGTTACGAGGTGGTTATTAGCAATCGGTACGTTTTCGAATTTGACATTTTTGATATAGAAAAATATTGGTATGAAGCTCAGTAATTTATTTTGACAAAAAAAATTAGTGTTTTATTTTTTTAATCTACAAGGTTTACTAGCTCTCTAAGGTCAAAATTTGCATTGATTTCTCCCCCTTGACGATAACATTCCGTCAAAAGTATATATTCTCCCGATGTAGACAAGGCAGGCATAACGTGGCTAAACGTGATTCCGAACAATGCAAAAAATACTGATTCTTATCGTGGCGGCGGTTGTCGTCGAGGGACAGATGCAAGGGATGGGGATGGGGATGGGGGCCGGGAACTTCAACCTGAGCACGCCCCAAGGTATACAGAGCTTCCTCGCCATGGAGAACATCAACCCGTCACAGCTCGTCGTCACCAACTGCGTCGCAAACGGCAATCCCGTAATTTGTTTAAATTGAATTTGTCTTAACGGTGAATTTTGAACTATTTGTCTGTTCTAGTGCACCCCGACTGGGAAGCAGTGTTGCTTGAATCCCGTCATGATCTGCCAGCCGGTTGGATCTGGAGGTAACGCCTGCATGGTCAGCCCAGCCCATAGGAATCACATTCCGATGATACAGCAGATCCTGCAGACCTTAGGAGTGACAACACAAAATCCTATACAATAGTTTCACAGATGGAGGTCAAAATCAATACGTTTTCATCTTTATATTTTACCAGAAAATGTGTATGCTCGGTTATACAAAAGGCGCGTCAGTTTCATGTAAGTTTTGAAGAAAACAAACTTCTTTTAAACCATTATATCACAATACGAAATTTAGAGCTTCAATTTTAAAAAATATTAGTCTGTTGATTCCAGATTGTTATGTTGATGGTTGTTCGTTTTCGAATAATTTCTGTTAATGGCATTTTAATAATATATCAAAAAATACAGTTCTACATGGTAAATTTTCTTTGATTCTTATACGAATATAAAATTGTGATTGTTATTGTTATATTTAATAAAAGAAATTGGTCGAAAAAATGATCAATTGCAAAATGAATTTCAAAGTTTTTAACAATTTTAACCTGATTTTCGTAAATTACCGGCGTGAGAAATATATCAGATGACATCGGGAGGGGACGTGGAAAGAGGTAAGTGACGCCCCAGGAATAATTGAGTCGGAGAAAAGGGGTTCAGGAGCAATTCTGCGGAAGGCAATAATGGAAGGTAGTAGTACCTGCGCCAGGTGTGGGCATCTTAATTATTTACAAGTTTAATCCTCGCTTATGGTGCCCCTAGCCCTTGGTCGCTCATCAACATTGCAAACCTTCCCCGGAACGTCAGTCTCGGCTGAAGCAAAAACAATGGTCCAATCAGAAAGTAAATTGCCCGAGCACTGCCTGGCATTTTATTTTTCTACTAAACATTACTTCATGTATGTGAGCACAAGTAAAAGAACGATATTCTAGTCTATTAAAAAATATATAAATAAATATTAAATAAAATTATTATTCGGAAATCGTGAGATGCGGTCTGGTGTGATGTAGGTTTCAGAAAAACATTTTCTTTATCGTGCCAACGTTTCGGTCTTTATTGAGATCATCTTCAGGGCTCAAGGTGTTTGTTTTCTGGGTAATTTTGCCATTCTTGCGTGTTGTGCTAGTGACTCTCAACATGACACAATTACGCAAAAAACAAACACTTTGAGTGAGTAGAAATACTTTGATTGAATATTAAAAAATATTCATTAAATTCACTAATTTCGTGGTCCGCTTGACCAATTATTAATTTACAATTAATTAAGGTTTTTAGTTGAGATGAAAAAAAGTTAATGGCACGAGAGGGATTCGAACCCACGACCTTCGGCTAGATACGCCGCTGCTCTACCACCTGAGCTATCGTGACCTCGATCCACTCGGACATCAACTCCCCATCTCAATCCCACCTTATGAGTTTTCCCTCCTTTTGTCATTTTTCAAATGTCGTGTAATCGATTTGGATTCTCGACGACAATTGAAATGGCGACGGAGAGCTTTAGTGAAGTGTACTTCATTTTTTAATTCATTAAATTCACTAATTTCGTGGTCCGCTTGACCAATTAATAATTTACAATTAATTAAAGTTTTTAGTTGAGATGAAAAAAAGTTAATGGCACGAGAGGGATTCGAACCCACGACCTTCGGCTAGATACGCCGCTGCTCTACCACCCTTCCAATCCGAATCCAAATCGATTACACGACATTAGAAAAATGACAAAAGGAGGGAAAACTCATAAGGTGGGGTTGAGATGGGGCGTTGATGTCCGAGTGGATCGAGGTCACGATAGCTCAGGTGGTCGAGCAGTGGCGTATCTAGCCTAAGTCGTAGGTTCGAATCCCTCTCGTGCCATTAACTTTTTTTCATCTCAACTAAAAACCTTAATTAATTGTAAATTAAAAAATATTTTTTTGCATTGTACAAATTCACATTTTTCACATCCTACATGTATTTGTTCAATTTAAACAATGCTTGTAAATCCCAGGCTCTGAAGATGATCTCAATAAAGATCGAAACGTTGGCACGATAAAGAAAATGTTTTTCTGAAACATGAATCACACCAGACCGCATCTCACGATTTTCCGAATAATCATCGACTAACGGTCACTAATGACCACACATTACAAAATAAACTCTGCTTGAAATATAGAAAGGAGGACATTTAAAAAACAAGTCACTCTTATTTTGAAAGAAGGTCAAAGAAACTTTTGCGCCCGCCTTAACTTTTAAAATCTCGACTTTACCTTTGCAAACTCGCCCAAGAACCAACCTTGTTCTTTTTAACGTTACAGTTGCTCTCAACGGTTTACTAAAAATATCTCTCACCCTGGACCCTTTACGGTTTATAGGTGAAATACCTAAAATCTTTGATAAAAAAATAATCTGTAACTCGTACCTGCACCAGCTACCCAAACATTAGGCAGCATCAAAATCTAGCAATCTATTTATCACAGAAACAATGAGAACAATCCCTACATATGCAATAGAAATGCTGCTAAACCTACCTCCTTAAAAAAACCCTCACGAAGGCTTGAAAATTCATTGCTTCAGTTAGAAAGGGTTAAACTTAACCCTACACTGCATGAATTTTTAGAATTTTGAGAAATTATTTTTTCTGTAATATCTAGTCAACCAGAAAAAGTGGAAAATAATTTTTTAAAAATTATAACTTCCTCTAAGCCCTAATACTAAAAGATCTAGGCTATGTTGCCAAAATGGCAACACTATGCAACTGGGGTACAAACACTTTGGTATTAGAAAATAAAGAGGAAATGGTACGATGAATATAAAACACAAAATTATTAGCAATACAAAAAAAATTAATTGCAGCATTGTGTTCAAACATAATAATAATTATTATTCTGATTCCTAATTCATAATATATGATTCATGACAAAAAATGGAAGAACTTTTCCGTAGTCCTTAATTCGTTTACAAGTAGACGCATTCACTACCATCCTTTTTGTACAAAACGAAGCAAAAAAAGGCGTATGTGGACGCTACGGTTTAGGTCATCACTGTTAGGTAAATGTCCTCGGTTCGAATCCATCGAACCTGTATACTTAATTTTTTTTTCAAAAACACCGTCACCGGTCTGATATGACCTCGTCTGTAGCACTCTCATCATAAATAATAAAAAAATATAAAAACACAGATACAACAGTAGGACTCGTTAACAGAACTTAATATGAATTGAAAAAGAGAAACATGATTCAACAAATCTATGTTCAGAATGAGTATTCAACATCCTCATCCATGGTGTGGCCAATTGGATACCTGTATTTTTTTGGGTAATTGTAGCATTCTTGTCACTTCTAAAGCGCGGACCTTAACATAAACTGAAAAAGTACAACAAAATTGTACTGAAACGAAACCAAAAAGTCGGTTTTTCATAGGAAGAAATGGCGGCCGAAGCATCAGGTTTGAGGATATGATGATGATCCAAATTGTAGATTTGGAGGTGAGGAGGTGAGGAAGAAGAAATGTGAAGCACGTGCTCAACATTTAAATAACCTTGGATACAAATTCACCAGTTTTCGTGGTCCGCTTGACCAATTAATATCTTTCAATTAATTAAAGTTTTTAGTTGAGATAAAAAAGTCAGTGTCACGAGCGGGGTTCGAACCCACGACCTTCAGCTAGAGACCCCTGCTCTACCACTTGAGCTATCGTGACTTCGATCCACTCGGACACTAACTTCCCATCTCAACTCCACCTTTTGAATATTCCCTCCTTTTTGCTCCCGCTCGTGACGTTGACTTTTTTTATCTCAACTAAAATCCTTAATTAATTGAAAAAGTTTCGATCTTTATTGAGATCATCTTCAAGGCTCAAAGTTTTTGTTTTATGTGTAGACGTGTCATTCTTGTATTTTTTGTTTTTGTTTTTTTAAGAGTTTCTTGAAGGAATTTGCCAAAAAGGGAAAATTCAAAAGGTGGGGCTGAGATGGGAAGTTAATGTTCTAGTGGTTCACGATAGCTCAAGTGGTAGAGTAGCGGCGTATCTGGCAGAAGATCGTGGGTTCGAATACCGCTCGTGACACTGACTTTTTTATCTCAACTAAAAACCTTAATTATTTGGATACAAAGAAAACCAGGTAAAAGGAATCTACAGACTGAACTTAGTGACCAGGAAAGCAGTATGAGCTAGAAGGCTCCACTTCCAAGTCTTCTTTAATCATCATCTGATTTATATCCATGGTTTTCTGCACTTTCCAGCATTTTTTACAGAAAAGTGATGTTGCAACCAAGAGCAAAATTTTTCAATTTTGCTCCTGTTCAACCATCTATATCACTTTTTGCCTATTACTATAAAATCGATCGATAATTATATATTCAATTAATATAGTAGTGTTTAAGTGGATATAGTGTGAGGGTAAAAATTCACTTTTCGACCCTCAGCGAACTTGGTTTCTGTTAAATGAAGCGATGAAATTCTCGCCTTCATTAGGCGATTTTCTGCTTTCCTAGGGTGGCTTCGAGGGTGGCTCTAAGCACACATGACTCACTCCTGTCATCCTCAGCTTTTCGCTCTATCTTTCTTTAGGCCCAGTTTTATCCAAGGGGCGTAATTCTTTATTCAATATGAAGAAAAGAAAAGTATAAGACTACAATGCTGCGATTCTTCCTTTGATCCTTCGATTCCTTCGAAATATTTCATCTTATAATACATTTATTTTTGGCAAAGAAACGAAAGAAAGAATAGCGCATGGGGTTTATTCATTTATTGATATATTCAAGTGAAAACCCTTTCTGCATATGGGTAATGGTGGATATTATAAAGAGACAAGGCTAACAATACATTATTTTGTACAATATTTTATTACTGCAGATTATTTTCTTCACATTCATGCAGATCTGCCCAAAATTTGTAAGATCCGTTGGGCATTTCGTCATTTTTAGTGTTGGCCACAATGATAACATCGACTGACTCCTTTCGCCCTTTATAAAATTATAATACGAATCCGGTAAAATAAAGTACTGACCCACTATTGAAGATGGCGTGAGACCGAAATGCGTCTCTCAAGTCAGAACATCGAGGAAAGTACGAAAATGATTTTTAACGAACAAATTACAAGTAAATCCGCAGACCAATGGAGAAATCTCACCATTTTATTACTTTATTGTTATGTTATTATGTTAAAAGTAATGATCTTTATAAAGTGGACGTAAATACTGGCTTTTACAGTTTTTATTTTTCATAGCAAGTTTAAACAGGATGTAATATACTACCAATATCTTGAAGTAAGAGATTTTGAAAGAATATAATAGAAAAACCCATCAGATGTCGTGGTCCGATTGACCAACTAACTTTTTTCAATTAAGTAATTTCTATGTAAGGTATTGGTTAAGATATAAAAGGCAGTGTCACAAGCGGGATTCGAACCCACGACCTTCCGCTAGATACGCAGCTGCCCTACCATTTGAGCTATCGTGATTTCGATCCACTCGGACACTAGCTTCCCATCTCAACCCACCATTCAAATTTTCCCTCCTTTTGCCATTTTTCAAATGTCGTGTAATCGGATTCGATTCTCGGCTACATTGGCAAAAAGGAGGGAAAATTCGAAAGGTAGGTTGAGATAGGGAGTTGGTGTCCGAGTGGATGGAAGTCACGATAGCTCAAGTGGTAGCCGAAGGCCGTGAGTTCGATTCCCGCTCGTGATACTGACTTTTTTATTTTAACAAGTGACCACTAAAACGTAATTTGATCGTAGATAATTTTTAGAAGGCAGTTCTTTATTAACAACACGTCACTTTTTGCCATTTTTCAAATGTCGTGTATTCTATTCGATTCTCGGCGAAACATGAAATGGCCACGAAGAGCTTTCGTTAAGATATACTTCATTTTACTTATTAAATCCATTAGATGTCGTGATCCGATAGACCAAATAACTTTTTTCAATTAATTAATCTTTATGAAAGGTGAGGTTGAGATGTGAAGTTGGTGTCCGAGTGGATCGAGGTCACGATAGCTCAAGTGGTTAGAGCAGCGGCGTATTTAGCCGAAGGTCGTGGGTTCAGATCCCGCTCGTGACACTGGCCTTTTTATCTCAACCAATACCTTTCATAAAGATTAATTAATTGAAAAAAGATAATAGGAAAAATTGCAAGTGGACACAATTGGATCTTTGATGAAACCAGCAGTTTTCAACTCCGGAACTCTGTATAAAGAAATTAAGCTAACTACCCAATATCGTTAACGCCGAGAAAAAGATTTGAAGATCAATTAAAACAGAGCGATCTTTTCTATATCCCAAGGATCTCACTTGGGTCTCACTTTCTTTTTAATCCATTATATTTCGTGGTCCGATCGACCAAATAACTTCTTTCACTTATTTAGTCTTTAAGTAAGGAATTAGTTGAAATAAAAAGGTTGGTGTTACGAGCGGGATTCGAACCCATGACCTTCGGCTCTACCACTTGAGCTATCGTGACTTCGATCCACTCGGACACCAATCCCCCATCTCATTCAATTTCGAAAGGATTGTTTTGTTCATTAACGATGTGTCCTCCTGTTTCAGATTTTTACTATTGGCAGATGACATAAAAGTTTTTCTGTTGTAAATAATGTTGAGGAAAATGTGCGTCTGCAGAAGGATTTAAATGGGTTTGCCTCTTGATATCTGAGAAATTAACTTTTCCTTAATCTTGACAAATGTAAGTTCATCTCTTTTTATAGGATGAAACATCTATTACTCGGATGTCAATTGATCGGAGTCTCTGAGACTCCTGACTTTCACTCTGCGTGTTCTTTTTCTCCTCATGTTAGTTTAGTTCTGGCTAAGAGTAATAGAAGCTTAGGGTTCCCAAAATGAATACATCATTTGTACTGAGCAGACTTGAGAATTGTAGCTTGGTTTGGTTTCCCAGGTTTCCCTCATTCTAAGATTAATTAACTTGAAGGTGTTCAGATAAAATTGATCAAAAATGGAATTTAGAAGTTAAGACTTCAATGGGGACAAAGACGAGTACGACTGGTTGAAACTCTGCAAAATTTCTTCAGGATCGATCTCTTTCGATGAGGACGTGTTTCTTGCGGAAGGTGATAAACGGCCATTACTGCTGTCCGCAACTCCTCAGTCGGATAAATTTCCATGCTCCTATTCACAGTCGTCGTCAGGAACCCAGGTTTTACACCTAGTTTCATAGGCCTAATTAGAGGAAATTTGGTTCAATGACTTCAAAAGGCCTTTAATGAAATCTGTGGCGTGCATAATTTAGATATATTTAGATCATAACATAATATATTAAAAAACTAAATATATAAATGAATGTCATAATGTGTGGTGATTAGTGACCGTTAGTAGATGATTATTTGGAAATAGTGAGATGCGGACTGGTGTGATGCAGGTTTCAGAAAAACATTTTCCTTATCGTGCCAACGTTTCGATCTTTATTGAGATCATCTTCAGTGCCTGGGATTTACAAACATTGTTTAAATTTTACAAATACATGTAGGAAAAAAGTGAATTTATACAATGCAAAAAAATATTTTTATATTCAATCAATATATTATTATTCTTACACTACATCTAACACGAATCTCCTTTTGATCATTAACTAATAACAAAGATTTCGATCTTCACAGCATTTTTCTGCAGGAGCCACGAAGCAGGGCACGGTAGAAAATTCAGACACAAACTTCCTTCAGGTATCCTGCGAAAAAAAATTGTCTTAACATTTCTGGAAAAATCAATTTTTCTTTCTTTTCTCTTTAACTTGCTATCAAAATTATTATTTAAGGTCGCGACAATTAATTCCTGCTGACATACTAACTAGATGGATGATTTCCTCCATTCTAATGATAATCAGCTAGGGGCAGGATCAATTTTTATGAATTTGTCACTATAGGAATAAAGATGCATCAGTTGATGAGTCAGGATGATGGAGAAGGAGGATAAGATTCAAGGGCGTAATCAATAATGCAGCCCGGCAATAAAGGGTCCTCGGGAGGTCGCGGTCAATGAGGCCTGACTTCCGCACAGCTATTATAGGGTACTGGGAAAGGGGGGAGGGGTTCTAGCAAATAGTGCCTTTCGATCTATAAGAGTCCCCGATCTCAGAAGAAAAAGGAAATCCATCCCGCTTCCGTTATCATGGGGATCGAGGGAAGGCCTGCACTTAACTGCTTAAAATGTCCAACAAGGATCTGGAAATAACACCGAGCTGGTGAAAAACAATACCCTGGGTGCATCTTTTATACGGCTTCGTCCTGTCAAACCCAATTTATGAAAATTTAGACAAATTACTCGGACACTAACTTCCCACCTCAATCCCACCTTTTGAATTTTCCCTCCTTTTTGCTCGCGGTCGTGATATTGACTTTTATATATCAACTAAAAACCTTAATTAATTGAAAAATATTAATTGGTCAAGCGGACCACGAAAAATAATGAATTTAACAAGTTAAATGACGTATACCTTCACTAAAGCTCTCCGTGGCCATTTATTTGTCGCTGAGAATCAAATAGATTACACGACATTTGAGGGAAAATTCAAAAGGTGCGGTTGAGATGGGAAGTTAGTGTCTCCGAGTGGATCGAAGTCACAATAGCTCTACTGGTAGAGCAGTGGCGTATCTGGCCGAAGGTCGTGGGTTCGAATCCCGCTCGTGACACTGACTTTTTTATCTCAACTAAAAACCTTAATTAATTGAAAAAGTTTCGAACTTCATTGAGATCATGTTCAGCATTTTCAGGGCTCAAAGTATCTGTTTTCTTTGTAGTTTTTTTTTTTTTTTTAAGTGTTTCTTGAAAGATTTGTTTGTCTGTTTAATGTGAAAATGGATAAAGTCTGATTTGATTGTGCTGTATATGTTTGTGTCGTTGATAATTTTCTTAATTTTTTCTTTGTACTCTTCGTTGCTGACAGCTACTGTTTGTTTTGTTTTATCAACAGAAAAAATTAGTACGTCAGGATTATTTTTAATGTGTGGTGATTAGTGACCGTTAATTGATAATTATTCAGAAATCGTGAGATGCGGTCCGGTCCAGACCGCATCTCACGATTTCTGAATAATTATTTTTAATTTTTTTTTTGGTGTATTGTTTGTGGTGAGATATGTTGTGTTAATTTGTAGTGAGGTGTTGTAAGTGATTTGTCATTGTGTTAATGCATCTCTATTTCTTCTTCTGTTTTTGTTGACTTTTGGATTGCATAGTCTACATCAGTAATTAATTTAGCTGTTGGGAAATCTGTTTTATGTAAGGAATGGAATCTTTGGAGCCAAGTGATAGGAAGGTTTGGATTTCTGTAGGAATGTTAGTTTTTGTTAGGTTTAATCAATTGTTTGTCTTATCAGGTTTTTGTTTGTTGATTAAGTTGTTAATTTTATGGTATGTTTTTACTTTGGTCAAAGTGGAAATTGTATGCATCTTTTTGATGTCTGTAGAATTTTTTTTAAATGCCTGTAGGTATTATGTTGGCGGCGCTGAGTTTTAATTGGTGTATTTTTTGTGTTAATGTCTAAATTTTTTTAATGCTGGTAGTGATTTCTTTGTTTAAAATGCTTCTTTAGAAATGTATTGTGGCCTTATGTATGTCGCTAATTCTGGCGTTTGGTTGTGTTAATGTGGCTTTTGTGAAGTTAAAGTTGTTTTTGATATGTAAAAGTGTTTAGTGTTTAGTGACCGTTAGTCGATGATTATTCGGAAATCGTGCGGTTTGGTGTGACGTAGGTTTTAGAAAAACATTTTCTTCATCGTGCCAACGTTTCGGTGTTTATTGAGATCATCTTCAGGGCCTGGGACTTATGGAAGATGATCTCAATAAAGGTCGAAACATGTGGTGTTTAGTGACCGTTAGTCAATGATTATTCGGAAATCGTGAGATGCGGCTTGGTGTGACGTAAATTTTAGAAAAACATTTTCTTCATCGTGCCAACGTTTCGGTCTTTATTGAGATCATCTTCAGGGCCTGGGATTTATGGAAGATGATCTCAATAAAGGTCGAAACATGTGTGTTTAGTGATCGTTAGTCAATGATTATTCGGAGATCGTGAGATGCGGTCTGGTGTGACGTAGGTTTTAGAAAAACATTTTCTTTATCGTGCCAACGTTTCGGTCTTTATTGAGATCATCTTCAGGGCTCAAAGTGTTTGTTTTTGCTGTGTACATGTGTCATTCTTGTGTATCGTGTTGAGAGCGTTTTGATAAATAAATATGCAGTTAATAATGAAACGAATGAAATCATGAAGAAAATGAAAAACAAAATAGTTGTTTAACGGTCTGACTTCTGAGTATGAAGGCTTGATTATTTTTACTCAAGAGTATCTTAGCTTGGGGATTTACTGTGTAATAAATTCCAAGCTTTATACCGTAGCATCCCCTCAATGAAATTTCTCCGACGATTTGAGGTAATTAAAAACAGGATCTCTCGTCTAGGGGGTTCCATTGGGCCTGGGCCAAGGGCGATACTGGTCCTTCGAGAAAATGATTTGGCCCCGAAGGGTGGGCAGAAGGCCAGTCTCTCCTAACAAACACACGTGGGCCTCAAAAGTCCAACGTCCGGATCTGGTCGTGACAGCTTTGAAATATTCAAACGGCCTTGAAACCCCTTGGAATCCAAAAATGCTCAGTTTTCTTATGTATCAATGCTATCAGTACCACTCGTAATATTACAAACCTACATTGTCGCTAATTGTACGGCTGGTATGGCAAAAGTTCAAAACTAAGTAAAGCCGTTATTTACTTCAGGTCCAGACAAACCAGATGCGAATCAATATAATTAATTTAATTGTTAGAGCTCTAGATCATTTTACTGAACGTGTAGTTTTAGGTGATTTTAATAACCGCTCAATAATAACTCGTACAAATATTTTATTTACTCGAGTATTCACAAAACAGCCGTTTTTCCTTATCACACTCAACTTAGGAAGTAAACCTCGTGCTTCTTGACGTAGGGTTGTCCTTTGCGGCCAGGTCAGCTAACGACCGGGTTTAGCGTCCTGATCTTGTGCTTCTTGATAGTAATGGCGGTCCATTCAACTGGTTTCTATCGATGAAGCTGGGCTAATTTGTGGATTCTGAAGGTTGGTACGGTCTGTGTAAGGAGGCTCGCAGGGAAAGAGGAAAACTGCTGTGGAATTCTTTATGTATGAAGGTTTTTGCCAGATATTTGTACTCTTGTTGCCTAGGTTTAAGATTGTTAAACTTAAACGTAGTTGACTGACTAGGCTAAGAAGATCTGTATTCTGCTTAGAATATGGCTGTTTAAAAAGATCACCAGTAATCCTTAATGGAGTATACTAATTCTTCGATGGACGCTTGTGCATCATCGTTAAATGAAACTCGTATACCAACAAAACCATGAAAGCTGCTTTAACGTTCGGTGTAGACTACAGTATCAATGGATTTACTGTTTAGACCCACAAAGTTTAGCCACTGAGGTGAATAACCGAAGGAAATTGTGCTACCAGGTTTGTGACTATTTCAATCCTTAGAGGGAGAAAGTGCTGATTGGTTGACAGGTGGTGCAAAAGGGAGGAGCTATTATCTATTAAACCCACAAAACCATAGATTCCATTCACAAGGAAGAGTACAATAAGAAGCATAAAACTCCAAGTTTAAACGGGACCCCGATCCCATTTTCCAAGAAGGCCAAATATCTAGGAATCACACTAGACCAGTGGCTCACATGAAATACACATTTAACTAAAACCACCCAGAGAGCCAAAATTGCCTGGGAGAAATGCAGAATGCTCTGCGCCAAAAACTGGGGATGAAACCCAAAATGACCCTATGACTACACACCTGCATCAAAGACCAATGTTGACATATGGGTTGGTGGTGTGGTGGACAAAACTCGTCAGGCCAAAGCAATCATGCTATTAAGTGGTATCCAAAGTCAAGCCTGTCTGTATTACTGAAGCCTAGAGCACAACCAACTGCACTTCATATTTTAATGCAAGGAGAAGCATACAGGCTCATAAATGGACAAACATCTGCGAGGATAGGCCGTGTAAATAAACAATGGAAACTGCGGGAGGAGATACAGGCAGATGCCATATTAGACATATCAATCGATGCCACTACTCCAAAATACAACTTAAAAAAAAAATACAAAGTATTTATACCAGAACAGGAAAAATGAGCCAAAAGAACACCACTAAAGGCAAACTCCTACTGGTACACTGACGGCTCTAAAACCGACAAGGGCACGGGAGCAGAATCTTCGGGATGAACCCAACGACCGAACCGACGATAAAAACCTAGGTTAAATATACAACAATTTTCCAGTCTGAAATCATAGCAATTGAACACTGTTCCAGGGAAATAAAAAGCTATGAATACATTCCCAGAAGATAGACATCTTCTCTGACAGTCAGGCATCACTAAAGGCCCTCATGCGAGATGAAGGTGTAACAGACATCGGCAACAACGACAGCAGACTCGTCAACCCGACGAAATCTCACCAATCACTAATATTCAACGACCTGAGACTCGTCAGCCGATGAGGTGCAACAGTACCCGCAGCATTAACCTGATTCTCGCCGTCTAAGCCGACTTGGCCATTAACGCTAACTGCTGCCCCTCGGCTAATTGCTGCAAGTGTTTGGAACTGCATGGAAGCCTTGACTAATGACCTGTCACCTGACCTTGGCATGGTCCCTGGGCACTCCGGGCATAGAGGCAACAAAACGGTTGGCATGTTGGCCAAAGGGGAAATCAACATGGACTCTGGGTCCTGAACCATACAGTAGCTTAGCATTCTTCCACAAAAGAAAAGAAAAATGGATCCTTAATGAGACCAAAACCTGATGGAATGATACCACAGGCAAGAGGCATGCAGAGATTCATAGAAAGGCCATCAGCAAAACTTACAAAGGAAGGCAACTGCAATCGAACCAGGATTACGTCAGCTAAAGAGGCTGATTAACAACCTGAAGCTGGCCAGTGAGTTATAAAAATCAGGAGAACACAATAGATCTATTCAGGTCGCGGTGCAGAAGCCTTTTTATCCCTATGGCCTATATCTTTGGGGAAATGACCCCCCCATTCTGTTTCCATCTTCAAAATCCAAAAGATGGCCTTAAGGTTACTAGGAGGTATTTCTCCTAGGGATTCTTGTAGAACTTGGTTTCCCAAACTCAACATCTTGCCCCTCCCTTGTCTATACATGTTAAGCTTACTAAAATTTATTAAATCTAACAAAGCAAGCATCCCAGCTCGATCCACTTGGTCTGATTTCAGTATTCGTGGTGCGAACAATTTTATTGTACCGGGATGAAGACTAAAAATAACAATTAATTAAGGTTTTTAGTTGAGATAAAAAAGTCAATGGCCCGAGCGGGATTCGAACTACATTCAATTTATCTCAACTATTGGGTTGTCCGGAAAATAATGCAGGATTTTGGTATTAAACAAAAAAAAAAGAAACTAGTTACTTTAAAGCAATGTTCTTTAATCAAAATAATTTCCCATACTCTCAATACATTTCTCCCAACGTGTTGGTAACTTATTAATTCCGTCTGAGTAGAATTCAGAATTTTTAGAATTGATAAAGTCAATAAATGCATTTTCCAGTTCCGTTTGATTTTTGAATATTATGTGTTGTAAGTAGTGGTCCAGGTGTCTAAAAAAATGGTAGTCAGTAGGCGAGAGGTCCGGAGAGTAGGGTGGGTGAGGCAAAGTTTCATAGCCAAGCTCCAATAATTTTTGTGACGTTACACGTGACACATGTGGTCGAGCGTTGTCATGCAACAAAATGGGCCCTTTCCGATTGACCAAAGAGGGCTTCATTACTGCCAATTTCTGATGCATGGTATTAATTTGGTTACAGTATGATTCAGCATTGATGGTTTCGCCAGGATTTAAGAAGCTGTAGTGTATTAAACCAAATGAAGCCCACCATACCGTAACCATTACCTTTTTTTGATGAGTTGGGGGCTTTGGAAAATGTATTGGAGCTTCTCCTTTGTCGAGCCACTGTCCAGAACGTCTAGTGTTATCGTAGAGAATCCACTTTTCGTCACATGTAACAATTCTGGCCAGAAATGGGTCATTTTTGTTTCGACAAAGAAGTGATGCACAAACATCAAAGCGCTGATTTTTTTGGCGATCGTTTAATGAGTGTGGAACCCAATTTTCGAGTTTTTTCACTTTTCCAATCGCCTTGAGGTGGTCAGCGACGGTCGTTTTACTGACTTTGAGTTGCTCTGCAAGTTCTCGAACAGTTGTTTTGGGGTTTTCTTCCACCACTGATCGCAGAACATCATCATTAAGAGAGGAAGGCCTTCCACGACCTTCTTCATCTTCAAGGCTGAAATCTCCCTCCCGAAATTTTTTAAACCACCTTTGCACAGTGCACTCATTAACACAACCCTCGCCCCAGACTTGGTTAATGTTTCTAGCCGTTTGGGCTCCGCTTCGGCCGAGTTTAAACTCGTAAAAGAAAATCGTACGAAATTCTCGCTTTGACATTATAAGGATGACTGAATTATTTCCAAGTAGCGGAATGCTACAGAGGTAAACAAACAATATCATTTGGAAGAGGATTTCATACAAATGAGTAATCCTGTAAACGTAAACAGAATATTTTATATAGATTTTTTTTTTAATGAAAACTTAAAATCCTGCATTATTTTCCGGACAACCCGATAAAAACCTTAATTAATTGTAATATATTAATTGATCAAGCGGGCCACGAAATTAGTGAATTTAATGATTTAAAATGAAGTATCCTTCACTAAAGCTCTCCGTGGCCATTTCATTTGTCATCAAGAATCCAATCCGATTACACGACATTTGAAAAATGGCAAAAAGGAGGGAAAATTCAAAAGGTGGGGTTGAGATAGAAGGTTAGTGTCCGAGTGGATCAAGGTCAAGACTCAAGTGGTAGAGCAGCGACGTATCTAGCTGAAGATCGTGGGTTCGAATCCCGCTCGTGCCATTGTCATTTTTATGTCAACTAAAAACCTTAATTAATTGTAATATTAATTGGTCAAGCGGACAACGAAATTAGTGAACTAAAAATAACTAGCAAATGCATGTGAGCATTAAATTGTATAATCACATTCCTCCGCTCTGTAGAGGATATTTTTTCAAGACAGTCTTTTTATAAATTATTTATAATTTTTCTATTCTATTCTAGTTTACTATTTTGTATTTAAGTTGCAACCAACATTTCTGCCAACTAATAACTCATTTAGATTAAGGTTTTTATTATGTTTGTATATGCTTGTCAGATTAACTCCATAACATTGTACCTTTTACATATAAATAAAAAACAGGAAAGGTCCAAGCACCCTGCCTTGTGGCACTCCTGCTCACAGAGTACTACACAATAATCCCGTGGACATATTCAGAAGAATTGTTCTGTTAGGTAGGAATGAAGGATTAGCAATGTACTAGGTATTATAAGGGCACTGCATTGGGTGGAAGGGACGGTCATGGGTCTTAGCTCCATTGAGGTTAGGATGGGATGGATACTTAAAATCAGATTGTGTTGAAGAAAAGAAAGGGTACAAAATAAACCAACATCTAAAATTATGAATGGTTTCAGAATTTAATTGAATACATAATAAAAGATAATTTAAAATATAAATCAAAAAATGTATTTTTAAATACAGTAATTATACAGTACCAAATAAAAAATCAGCAAAATTACAACATTGCTTAATGAAAAAAATTATGATTTATTATTGAGTAGTCTGATCGGCAGAGTCAATGGACATTTCTGGATCCTCGGCTGAAATTGAAATTATATCATTAAATTTAACAAAAATCACTACCGTGTTGTGTTAGTTTACCTCCAGTTGTACTTCCTTCTGTGCCTTCTTGACTTACTTCATCATTCGTTGACTGAGATTCAGCCTGTCAAAAATAGGAGTTAATTTTTAAAGTACCAGAAAATTGTTTTTACAACTTTTAAACAATCTATTCAAGATTTTGATTTAAATTTTAAATCCTTACGTCCTGTTGGTCGTCTGTGCTCGGTTGAGGCGTAGGCAACGTTGGCCCAGTTTCAACTGCTTGAGACGGTTCGAGGCCATTTGTCGTACTTGTAACGACAGCAGCAGGGGGTACTGGTGTCAGGCCGGCAGAAACTCCTGAATTTAAGACTGAAAGTCTGTTCCTCTCATTTTTTAACAAGTTGTACTGCTTTTCGATCATTTTATTGCAGGTTTCTTCATCGACGACTTTCTGGCAGTGCTATAAGTTTGTAAAAATTAGACTAATTTATTTATTTTTTAAAGAAAGCTGAACCTTCTTCAATTCTTCTTGGAATGCTTCACTTGCTTCAGCAAATTTCCTTTTCCTCGCTTCAAATTTTTCCTCGGTTTGTTGCAATTCAACTTCCAGCTTTTTCTAAAATAAGTAGTTTCATCAATAAAACTAAACGTCTTGCATACAACAAACCGACTTACTTGATGCATCGTCAATGATTCGACTTGTCTGTTGAGGATTTGCATTCTGGCAGTAGTTATAACAGACCTAACATCAGGGACAGCAGAGTCTGAGAATATCTCATTGATTAAACGTTGATTCCTACAGTATCTGGCATAAGCGACCATTTTTACAGAATAGCCATCATCATGATCTACAGAAAATAAAAAGTTTATAATACACAAAGTACACAGTGCCGATCTCCCTGAAGAAGGTGACATCAAAAAATGTGGCAGACAATATGGACATCTGATTAGAAAACCTAATTTTGGTGGTTTTCATACAATAATAAAAAATAATAAAAAATTGACAAAATTAGAACAACTTAAACTGTTGATTTAAGGCTTGAGGTATTGATAACAAAAAGGTGTAGAGGGTAAAGTGGGAGTACTAGAGCTTAAAAACTATTAAGAGGAGGCTGTGCGTCCATCAGAAAGACAGGTAGTATGTCGCATACATTGCATCTTAAGCAGTCAATGTGATAAACATTCTCCTAACTTTTTTTTTCTTTTTTCTGAAGAATAAGTCAATAATTACCATCTTCATCTTCTGCAGGCTCAATAAAAATCCTTCTCTCTGGTTTACTTGATGCTCTTTCTTCTCGGCTTTCTCCAGGCTGTGGGACTGAAATCAAATAGAATTTTGAACACTATAAATTTTATTTCATAACATTACAAATAAATTTCATCAAACATCTTTTTTGTCAAATAAAAAAAAATCATATTTTTTTATTTTATTTGTTATTTATATTCTTTTTTAACTTTCTTTTTCTTTTTATTTTTAATCCAATTAATTAAGGTTTTAAGTTGAGATAAAAAAGTCAGTGTCACGAGCAAGATTCGAACCCACGATCTTCAGCTAGATACGCCGCTGCTCTACCACTTGAGTTATCGTGACCTCGATCCACTCAGACACTAACTTCCTATCTCAACCCCACCTTTTGAATTTTCCCTCCTTTTTGCCATTTTTCAAATGTCGTGTAATCTATTTGATTCTTGGTGACAAGTGAAATGGCAACGGAGAGCTTTAGTGAAGTATACTTCATTTTAATTCATTAAATTCACTATTTTTGTGGTCCGCTTGACCAATTAATAACATTCAATTAATTAAGGTTTTAAGTTGAGATAAATCCCGAGGGGATCGAAGTCACGATAGCTCAAGTGGTAGAGTAGTAGCTGTCAAGCCGAAGGTCGTGGGTTCGAATCCCGCTCGTGACACTGACTTTTTATCTCAACTTAAAACTTTAATTAACTGAATGATAATAATTGGTCAAGCGGACCACGAAAAATAGTGAATTTATTTTTAATTTTAACAGTTAAAATGAATGAAAAATTGTAAATATATAATTTTATTGTTGTAACCATGCTGTTTTATAAATAATTTTTTTGTTTCTTTACAAATTCATTTTGTCAAAACTAATAACATGGATAATAACAACTGAAAGTATTAGAGAAAATCAATTATTATCGGAAAAAAAAGTATTTTTTTCTTCTTTTTTGTTCAACAGAAACATTTGTCCTCATTCACGATTTGGTGAAGAAAAGGCAGTCAAAATAGGATTTTGAAATAGTTTAAAATACAAAAATTCTAAATAATTCGTGACTGAAAAATTGACGCCAAGGGGATTGGACAAAATGCGTTGAGTTGCATGTTGCACACTCAGATTTTCGCCGCATACGGTTGACTCAATCAAAACTGTCAATCCCTGTCTTGTCAAGTGGAAAGAAGAAGTCCAATGTCCCACATTTTTATTTACCTTGGTCCGTCCTTTCTGCTATTACTATTGTGAATTTAAGTTTTTTTGTTTTTTTTTCTTATTACATCAGTATGGGATGTCAAATCCAGGAGAATATACAGAACGGGTAGCTCCCAGGGTAATTTAGGAGACTTTTTTGGAGAGGCATAATTTTAAATTGCTTATAAAAATGAAAATAATGATTTACTTGTGGTTCCTTTCGCTTTAGCAGCCATGTAACTTAAATAAGCAGGGGAGTTGTGATAAGCTTTCAAATTTCTTTCATATTCCAACTGAAAAAAAATTAAAATTAAAATAAAATAATGTTAAGCACTTAAATTTACATTTGAAAAAAGGGTTAAATTAAAAAAATTATATACTTTTTCTGTTTCATAATCCTCCACATATTCAGTCTTTTCTTCTTCGGGCAAGTCCCTCCACATCTGTCCGATGATCTTGCCGATTTCCCACAGTTTCAACTCCGGGTTTTGACTCTTCACCTGATCCCATACTTTCCTCTGATACCTCATATACGGCATCAGAGGCTTTTCAGGCGGTTTCGGCGCTTTCAACTTACTCGCGGTGGCTTTGCCGAGCTTTTGCGGTACGAATCCCGAATGCCCGGATGGCGTGGTGATGAAAGGAGATGAGCCACTGTCCTTCTGAAAAACGACACCAACGTAGATGTAAGTAAATTAACAAAAAAATAACTATCCAAACTTACACTCGGAGTACCAGTCCCTCCTGTACTACCACTTGTCCTAAAACGAGCTGAAAAAAAAAATTATAAATCGTGAAAAAAATCCAGTAATATTAATAGATAAAAATCGATACAGTACCATTAGGTGGTGGAGTGGACATGGCTGCTATTTGTTTATATCCAGCTGGTAAAGACATCTACAAAGAAATACATATTTATAAAATATGACAAAATGAGAGAAATCCTTAAGTAAAACTCTGTCTATAAGACAATGAAACAGCTAATCTGATCAAATATACATCTAAATAAATTAAATACTAGTGTGACTTTCGCTACACAAATCATATTCGGACAAAAAGGGACAGTAATCAGATAAAATTTGGTAATAAGGGATCTAAACCTGTTTTTACTGTATAATTTACAGATAGTTGGCAAATAGACCAACCAACTTTTAACTGAAGGCCTGAGAAACTTCGATTAACTTGTAAACAGTGATGATAGACAGGCCAGGATGATCGGAAATGTCAAATCTTTAGAATGACAAAATGTTAAAAGCTTTCTGAAATCATTCCAGGAGGAATAGGGAAAGAAACAGGCAAAAGAGATTTTTGTGAGAGAGGATCACCAATGGTCTGGGGATGCACAATGTACTTGGATGTTTCAAACCTCAAGTGAATGGTAAACTGTGAAAATTTTACCAAGTAACAACCGATACTATTACATATTTCAAGAGACTAATGATATCAAAATGGTCAGACCCAATGGTGAGAATCAGCTCTGAATTTTCTGACATCATGTCCAATGTTCCCCAAGGGAGTATCCTAGGACCGATCCTCTAACCTTAACACCTGCATCATGACCTTCACGGGTGACACTGCAATCCTCGACTCACATTGCCTTGCAGCAGAAGCAACCCAAGACCAACAAACTGGTATAAAGCTAAATGAAAAAGGAGCTGGTACATGACATTCACACTTAGAAGTACCTGCCCCCCCCATGGTATGGTATAGTGAAAAAGGATACTAGGAAGCAGGGTTTGCTCTCCCCAGGCACTGCAGCCTTCTGGCTTATTGTGCCTTCCTAGTTCCTTAGTTCAGTCAATGGACTCAATTCTTTTTAGAAGTATCAGGCCATTGAATGTCGCTGCTGCAATCTGATACAGCCCAAAACGTTTCCTCCTGTGGGCTAATGTAGCTCTGCAGTTTGTTAGTAAATGTGTTGGTGTCTCTTTTGCCTCCTTGCAGAATCTATATGTGCCACCTTGGATTGTTCCAATTTTCTTTAAGTGTCCATTTATTCTGCAGTGTCCTGTTCGGATTCGCAGTCTGTTCCTGCTTCCTTTGACACATTCTGTGATTTCTTTCTTACCAAAATTGGTTAGAAGATTCTTGGATTGTTTATGTCCAATGAATGAATTCCATTGTTCATTTTCTTTTTGTCCTTCTTTCTGAGATATTCGTTAATAGTGTGGATTCCTATGCCACAGAAGGATTCAGATCCTATCAGCGGTATGGCAGCCCCTTTCCTTGCAAGGCTGTCCGCTTTCTCTTTGCCTTCTACTCCCATGTGTCCTGGGACCCAGCAGAGGCTGACTTTATTCTGCACACCTAATATGTTTAATTTGGTTTTGCAGTTCAGCACCATCCTTGAACTAATGATACTTGAGCTTAGTGCTTGGCTATCTGACATGATAGCTATATTCTTGTTTTTGTACCCTTTACTTAGTTTGAATTGGGTACATTTTTCAATTGCATAAATCTCAGCTTGGAAGATACTGGTGTTTTCCCATGGGTTCTGAGTATTTGGTTCCGGGTCCAAATACTCCTGCCTCCGTACCTTCTTGTGTTCTAGATCCATCTGTGTACCAGAGGATGGTGCCATTTTTAAAGGAGTTATTTCCCTTTCTTTTATGGTACACAGATATATTCGGAATTTTTGGTTAAATTCAAACATCCTGTTCATGTCATCTCTTGGAGCCGTGAGTGATGGATGGTTTTTCCATAGTTACTGCCTCTCCATTTCAGTTTTTTCCTGTTGAAGGAACATATTAATAACATTTTACTTGTTGGGCAGATTATATGGCAGCTAGTATTGCCACTAGCTCAGCACAAAAATTGCTGCACATTGGAGAAAGAGAGAAAAGATATTTCCTATCATTGGATGTAAAAGCATCACTCCTGCTCCAGTTCCTTTCTGCGACCATCAGTGCACCAGCTGATCGTCTTAGCAGAGGACATCAAGTTGACTGTACAGCAGAATGAAGGTGTCTTAAAACCGACGTACGGTAGTATTTTCCGAGTTGAATACGGGTATTATTTTGAGCAGAACGAGTACAAATACTTCTTAAACTTAGTGCATGTCTATTAAAACAATAAATTATTAAAGTTTCATACCTTTTTCGGTGTTGTTTTTTAGTTTTCAACCAGAATGACTCTTATTCCGCCGGCTTTACACGTACACTTTCAACCCTTTTTAAAAACTTAAAACCCTCGGGTTAAAACAATAAAACTCATTTAAATTAAACAATTGGGCTTATTCTCGATATTTATTACTATTATAAATTAATATTCAAGTCTGAAATGTATGACAATACCATTAGGACTTTGACGTTAAAAGGTAAACAGAAATGTAACCTAAAAACATGGAGGTAAGCTAAACAGCTTTCCTACCAGAGTGGACTGTAGCGTCTCAACACCAAAATAACCCTGTTGAAATTTGCTTATTATTATTTATTTAAATAATAATTTTACTGTTTTTAATATTTTTAAATAGTTTTTAAAGTTTAAATCTGGCTAAGTTAAAGGGTATCGTTACAAAGTGTACAGTTAAAAGTATGCAGGTTGTTTAAAGTTAAAACAGAACTTTGATAATTAAATTGTTTTTGTTTTATTTAATTTTTAATGAAATATATTTATTGTTTATTTTTAAAAAAGGTATTTATTGGTTCGATGTCGGTTGTTGAGTACCTGTCCCTGGCATGAAAACGTGCCAGTATCGATATCGACGTCGGTTGTATCGAAAGTGGAAACCTCTTAGGCCGGGCGGCCGGGGTCAGTAAACATCTGTGCGTCCCTTTGTTCCAAACCCGCCTATTCTCTTTTCTGTCGGTTTTATTTTGTATTTTCGACTTTATTTCAATTTAGGGGAAAATGTCGCGGTTCATGAGATTGGCGAAGATGACGGGGCTCGGCACCCTGGGCCTCGTCGCCTACTGCTCCGACAGGTTCAACATGCCGGAAATCAGGGCTGAAAGCAGGCCTCGTACTTTCCCAACCGAAAAGAGAAAATGGGATTCAAACTGGGATTTGTAAGTGAAAAGAGTAGACAAATGTATTTTTTTAATTATTTCTTTCTAAGTAGATAATATCCAGGCTAAAGGCAAACAATGATCAAGCTTGAACTAAATACACTGACATGCAAAAAAGTCCGCCCATCTATAACTTGATTTGGGTATATTTTCATATATTAATCAAAGTTTCACGTTTTTTAACGTTCAGTAATTTAAAAATATTAAAAATTTGTTTTAATTTAGCCTTAGGTTTTTAATTAACATTTTAATATCGCGTATTTCCTCCTTAATTACATCTCGAAGATGCCTCGGCATACTATCTACCAATCTGGAAATGTCTCTTTGCTGGAGGTTAGCCTATTCTTCAGGAAGAGTCTTTTCAAGATGGTGGAGTGTATCAGGAAGTGTGCTCGTCTCATAAATATCCAACGTACCTAGACTCTGCAGGCCAAAGCAATCGGAGTGGCTTCCAAAGACAAGCCTGGCTCAGTGGCTTCTGAGCCATGAGCACAACGCCAACTGTGCTCCTCGAGGTGTTGTTTAACCTCCCACCACTTCACATTTTAATCCATGGAGAACCCAAAGCAGCAGCCCACATAATCATAAATGGACAACCATCTGCAATGGGCCATGTAAATAAACAATGGAACCTGAGGGAGGAGAGACAGGCAGATGCCATATTTGGTATGCCGATCGATGCCACTACAAAATACAATTTAACTAACAAGTACAAGGTACTGAAATCAGAAAGGGAAAAATGGGCCAAAGGAACACCGCCAAAGGCAAACTCCTACTGGTACACTGTTGGTTCCAAAACCAACAAGAGTTCGGGAGCTGGAGCCTTTAGGATGAACCCAATGGCCGAAATGATGGTAAATCTAGGTAAATTTGCTACAGTTTTCCAGTCTGAAATTGTAGTGATTGAACACTATGCCAGGGAAATAAAAAGGCTAAGAATACATTCCCAGAAAGATAGCCAACTTCCTAGGCAGCAGTAAAGGCCCTAGCATCATGCAAAGAGTGTTTGAAACTGCATAGTGGCCCTGAAGGAAGTCAGTGACACTAATGACCTAACCCTGGCATGGGCCACTGGGCATAGAGGCAACAAGTTGGACATGTTGGCCAAAGAGGAGCCAACATGGACTTGGGGGTCCTGAACCCTACTGTGGCTTAGCATCCTGTCACAAAAGAGGATATATCTTAAAATAGATCCTCAAAGACTCCAAAACCAGATTCTTAAAAGGGCCATCCGCAAAACTTACAAAAGAATTACTGGAAGGCAACTGGAACGAACCAGGATTTTGGTTGGACTCCTGACAGGACATTGCCACTTAAGAAAGCACTTAGGAGTACAGAATCCTCCATCACAAATCCAAATAAATTGTATCCAAAGAAAACAAAAGGAGAAATGGATAAGCTCTAGCAGCACTAGACACAGTAAACTTAGGTTAAAACAACCCTCCCCAATGCTGGCAAACCCATTGCTGCAGTTGGAGAGGGCCAGAATCAGAGGAGTGATAGGACTAGCAGTGCCTGGGGAGCACAAACCCCGCTTTGTAGTATCCTCATCACCATCTTCACTAAAAACCCATATTAGGTACAACAATTTTCACTGTTTGTACAAGCAGTTCTGCAATCATCACATTGATGAATGTCGACGCTGAAATTCTCTCAAAATTCAAACTGCTCAGTTAAATATAATGGCACAGATTCCAGTTAAGCGCTTATGGCGTAGTATCAGACTTAATGCTCAGCATACAGTCTTCATATGGAGGAGGAATGTTGTTGCACTGGCAGTGGATTGGTACTGAGTAGTGCGAAGAACTGCATTGAGCTCAGAACTAGAACTTACTCTACTATTCTGCAGTACAGGCTAGTCCTTATACCCTGCCTTTGCTGGGTTGTAAATTTTAGCCGGGAAGAGCTTGTAGGCATTGACCCCATTTCCTCATAGATACTGTGTTCGTGATCTTGACCCATGAGCCTTGGATGAAATGGCTGTATATGAAGCTGGCTAGGCCTCAGGTGAAATAGTAAGGAGTCAATAGTAAACAATTGAGATTTCTGGGCAAGTAACCTAGCACGGGTTAGATTAGATTACATAGGAGCTGGCCTCTTTACTTCTCTTCTTTACGACCTACACACTGTGTCCAGTATTGGTCTATGGTTGTGCAGAGCTCCTCACTAAGCTTAAGTCTTTTTAATAACCTCCATAGCTTTTTCATGGGCTCCCATGAGTATCCTTCAGGCTCTGGCTTATCCTCTCCCAGGATAGGAATCTTAGTCTACATAGGCCTTCACACCAACGGAGGACATGTTCCACTTCTTCTTCTGGGCAATATCTGCACAGGCTTGTTTCTGCCATCCAGAGTGTATACATATGCCTCCTGGTCTGCAGTGTCCAGTTAGCAGCCCAACTATTATTCTAGTCCTAGCCCATCTAGATTTACTAACGTTCATTGTCAACTTTTTTACATGCCTTTGTCCCAGACTACATTACCATTGAATGGAGGACATATTCTTAATCCGTTGTCTAATGGATCTGCATTTTTGGCAATTTGGTATGCCATGAGAAGGTTAAGGGAAATAAGTGTGTCCTCATCAAATTTCCCTACTCATCGTTGCCCTGGTACCCACACAAGGGTAATTTTGTCATTTTTCTTACTTGGTTACCGGAACATAAAATCAGTCGTTTGTTGAAAATTAAATTTTATTTCACAGTATCAACTTGTTCAAAACTGCTCATACTTCCTCCCAATCTTTTGAGTTGTATTACAGTGGTATAGTGTCAATTACCCATTGGGTGTCGGGGGCAAACCATTTTACAATACTTTTTATGTATTACTAACAATTAAAATTCCATGAGCTGTGGCTCACCTCCAGAACCACCAGCAAGGCAAATACAAATCACACATACTAACCAATGATAAATGGCAATTTTTAATCTTCATCCAGTTTGCTGAACATTCAACATTCATTTCATATTGCCAAATTTTCCAGGATCAGAATTTATTTTCTCATAATCTTTTGAATTAGGAGATTTTTTTTGTGGTCTGTGTATTGAAATTTTCATGATTTCTGATCCTTCGGATTTCAACCTCAGTGTAGGTTAGCAAATATTGAAATAGTACGAAATATAAATTTATTTATTAAGGGTAAGCCAGCCAGAGCTTTGAAAGTGCTAAAATGAAACTGTAGTGATATTTCAATAATTAAAACCTTACATTGAGGAAATAACCAATGACAAAATTCTTCAGCCTTTTCACGTACTTATAATAATCCTAACTAAATGAAAACTGCTCTTACCCACCAATGAACGTATCAAAATGTAATAGACAAACCAAAAAGGACCAAACTATGTGACAATATCGTACAATTTTTATAATCATTAAAGTATTGATTTCGATCATCGTGGCTATTAGGTTTCGTTAAAAAAATAAAACTACATGTTAGGACAAATGCTAGTTCTAAATGACAGCATAACTTATTATGTTTTACTAATTTGATAAGAAAATTATTTGTTTTTAATTTTTAGTCGTGAAGGATTGGAAAATGGGCAGGACACCAAGCTGGCCAAAAGATTTATTATTCTTATAAGGCACGGGCAGTATCATACAGATGGGAAAACAGAGTCAGAAATGAAGCTGACAGAATTAGGTTATTAATGACATTTTAAAGTTTATAACATAATGTTCAATGTGCATAAAAATTATAATTGACAGGTCGAGAGCAAGCACGTATGACGGGACAGAGGCTCAAGGAACTAGGAATCCGTTATACGAAGTTGATACATTCTCCGATGACAAGGGCAAGAGAAACGGCTGAAATTATCCACGAATTCATTCCTGATGTACCGACGGAAGAGTGCCCTCTGCTTGAAGAGGGTTCACCTATTGAACCCGAGCCTCCGAGTAAAACCTGGAGGCCGCCGCATTATGTAAATATATTTTTGTAACTAATTAGAAATGTATTAATATTTGTATATAATATTGTATATTTATACATATTAATTTGTATATTAGTATGTATTAATTTATATAAACATTTTGATATGTAATAGTCATGTCATCTGTGAGATGCCTTTTCAAAGAAATGCAATATTATTAATTATCTACCACTAAACTTAAACAAAATAGAGATAAACTTCAACAAAAAATTAAATATTTCAGAAATAAGTCAAAATCATCATTTTTTTTTGGGGGGGGGGGAGGGATTGCCACCAATTTAAATCACATCATCTTCATCATTGTGGTTTTCAATCAAAGGCTTTTTTGATACATCAATTGTTTAAAAAAAAAAAATTGTGGATCAACACCTTTTTACTGCTGGATATTTACCCTAATCCACATCTTTCTCGTTAATATGATTATGAAGTATGTTATCCTAATACGTGTTAACTCTTTAAGGGGGTCAACAATATCTCAGATTTTTTTTTTTTTTTTTTCAAATCCCTCCATTCTTCTTTTAATATCTGATGAACTAACGGTCCAGGGGGTCATGGTAGCTGAAGTCTGGTTAATGCATCAGGCTCTCAGTTTAGTAGATCCCACGGTCGTGGGTTTTGATTCACACCGTCCTCTCGATTTTTCGGGCGCATAAGAGGAGCAGAGGTCGCAAAGAAAGTTCACACAGCACTCACCAACAAGTCTCAGAGAATTCAATCAAGACCCTTTTGAAAACGAATTGCTTCGATGGAAGGACATTGGCACAATTTAAAGAGCTCACAAAATGTGACTATGAAGGAGTACAATAAGTTGTAAAGCTGGCATGCTTAAAAAAAAAAAAGTATACAATGAAATTCCGGGCTCAAATTGTGCATGTTTTAGAATAAGTTTTTGTGCATAAAGTTATTTTAGACTTAATTAATGTTTTTAGTTGAGATAAAAAAGTTAATGGCACGAGCGGGATTCGAACCCACGATCTTCGGCTAGGTGCGCCGCTGCTCTACCACTTGATCCATTGTCACCTCGATCCACTTGGACACCGACTTCCCATTTCTACCACACCTTTTGAATTTTCCCTCCTTTTTGCCATTTTTCAAATGTCGTGTTATCGGATTGGATTCTCGACGACAAATGAAATGGCCACGGAGAGCTTTAGTGAAGTATACTTCATTTTAAATCATTAAATTCACTAATTTCGTGGTTCGCTTGACCAATTAATATCTTTCAATTAATTAAGGTTTTTGGTTGAGATAAAAAAGTTAATGGCACGAGCGGGATTCGGAATTCAAAAAGGTGGGGTTGTGATGGGAAGTTAGTGTCCGAGAGGATGGAAGTCACGATAGCTCAAGTGGTACAGCAGAGGCGTATTTAGCCGAAGATCGTGGGTTCGAATTCCGCTCGTGCCATTGACTTTTTTATCTCAACTAAAAACTTTAATTAATTGTAATATATTAATTGGTCAAGTGAATCACGAAATTAGTGAATTTAGTTATTTTAGAAGCTGTTCAAGATTAATAAACTGTCTGAAAATGCATTTAAAAAATGGCCTGGATTGATGTTCCTTTTTCTCAAGATCTCAGTAAAGATTTTTTTGTTCAAACAGTACTCCTATACAAAGGACACCTCAAACTTTTTTTTTTTTTTTTTTTTTTTTTTAATCGTCTCATGAAAGCCCAAAAATATGATTTTTCTCCATTGATTATTTATGCTGGATTTTTGACATTTTAAGCATCCTTTTTGTGGCATATTGTTTCATTTGGGTCACACAATACTGCCAATGTTTAAATTTTTTCCACCGGATAGCCGGGACTCCTTATATTGAGATTTATCCATTCGTAACACTATTCTGATCTTTGTAAACCTTTTAATTTTTAAATTGCATTGTGTTTCTACTTTTTGTTATTTCCCTTTTTTTTTAAACATAATTTTGGTATAACATATAATGCATAAATTTAATTTAGAAGTTGTTCAGGATTAATAAAACTGAAAATAAAATTGAAAAATGGTAAAAAGGAGGGAAAATTCAAAAGGTGGGGTTGAGATGGGAACTGGTGCCCGAGTGGATCGAGGTCACGATAGCTCAAGTGGTAGAGCAGCGGCGTATCAAGCCGAAGATCGTGGGTTCAAATTCCGCTCGTGCCATTGTCTTTTTTATCTCATCTAAAAACCTTAATTAATAGTAATTAATAAAACTGTCTGAAAATGCATTAAAAAAAATTGCCTAGATTGATGTACTTTTTTCTTAAGAAAGAACACTTTTTTCCCAAGTGCTCCTATATAAAATACATCTCGAACTATTTTTTTAAACCATCTCATTATATTGGGATTTATCCATTCGTAGACATCATTCTGATCTTTGTGAAACTTTTAATTTTTAAATTGCATCATGGTTCTATTTTTTGTTGTTTCCTTGTTTTTAAACATAATTTTGGTATAAAGTATAATGCATAAATTTAATTTAGAAGTTGTTCAGGATTAACAAAACTGTCTGAAAATCCATTACAAAAAAATTGCCTAGATTGATGTAGTTTTTTCTTAAGAACTCAAGAAAGAACACTCCCCCCCCCCCAAAGTGCTCTTATACAAGACCCCTTGTACCATTTTTTTTTTTTTTTTTTTTTTTTTTTTTTTTTTTTTTTTTTTTTTTTTTTTTTTTAAATCTCGTTATATTGGGATTTATCCATTCATAGAAACCATTCTGATCTTTGTAAACCTTTTAATTTTTTTAAATTGCATCATGGTTCTATTTTTTGTTGTTTCCCTTTTTTTTAAAACATAATTTTGGTATAAGTTATAATGCAGAAAGTTATTTTAGTTGTTCAGGATTAATACAACTCTGAGAATGCATTACAAAAAATTACCTAGATTTATGTACTTTTTTCTCAAGAAAGAACACTTTTTCCCAACAGTGCTCCTGAATAAAATACACCTCGAACCATTTTTTGATTTTTTTTTAACCATCTCATTATATTGGGATTTATCCATTCATAGAAACCATTCTGAATTTTGTGAACTTTTTAATTTTTAAATTGCATCGTGGTTCTATTTTGTGTTCTTTCCTTGTTTTTAAACATAATTTTGGTACAAGTAATAATGCATAAATTTAATTTAGAAGCTGTTCAGGATTAATGAAACTGTCTGACATTACAAAAAAAATGCCTGGATTGATGTTCCTTTTCCTCGAGATTTCAAGATAGAACAATGTTCTCGTTAAATTCGGATTTATCCATTCGTAGACACCATTAAACCTTTCCATTTTTAAATTGCATCATGGTTCTATTTTTATTTATCTATTTTTTTAAACAATACAATAAACACAAATAATTCATGTAGCGTGATCATCTCTGATCATCTTGGTTTCTTATTCTTTATCCGATACTTCTTGTCATTATTCACTGGTTTGTAAATATTACAGCTGTAATAAGCAGATCAGGAAGATTGGAGGTGAATTCCACTGTAAATTTGTCAGTTTTATTTTGTTGATCGTAATAATCACACTTTCCAGCAGTATCATCAGGATGGCGCTAGGATTGAAGCCGCTTTCAGAAAATATTTCCACAGAGCTAGTCCACACCAAGAAAAAGATACCTACGAAATAATAGTCTGCCATGCAAACGTTATTAGATATTTTGTCTGCAGGTAAAAAGGATAAACAAAAATATTGAAATAATTTTGTAAATGTATCAACATCGAATCTGTTTATATTTTTAGAGCTTTGCAAATACCACCTGAAGCGTGGCTACGCTTTTCTCTCAGGCATGCGAGTATGACGAGTATTATAATTTATGACGGTGGAAAAGTATCTTTAAGGAGTTTCGGTGACGCTGGTTATATGCCACCTCATACAATTACAACATCATAGTATAACATTGTGTTTAATTTTTGTTATGTAATATAAATTTCTAAAACACCATGGTATTTCATTTTCCTTCTTTCCCTGCAGTTATATTAAATGATTTCCCAAGACAATTAAATTTATTATTATTTTTTAACTTGTTAGATATGGTCAAGTGATTTATGTTTGAAAGTATAAAACATACAAGATGAACTGTGTAAAGTGCATATTTATTTAATATTATTCGTAGAAAGAGGATTACATATATAAATTTATTCAGTAATAATGAAAACTTATATAATTTAAAAAACAATAATTATTTTTAAATTTTATTCGCCAGGAGCAGACAATGATTTATCCATGAACTTCTTTTTGGCAAAGCACAACCACCATTTAATAGGCAGGTCACCTCCGTATATAGTTTTGCAAAGCCTCGTTCCGGTCTCTTGGCGCAATTGTAAAAGATATTGCCTCATCTGATCCGCCTCTGTGGGCGATGATGGTTTAGCGTACACTGAATTCAATGGAAACCCGTCTTCCCCGGGTATCGCAAACTTCGACACAGCGAGCATGTATGTCTCTTTCATGGCCTCGTTTTGCGACCTCACCTTCTGAATCCTTTTCAGACACTCGGTTATGTACAGCGTTATATAAATGAGCACCCTATCAGCTTCGCTTTTGATTTCGTAAGTTCTAAAAAACACGTTGGCTTTAAAATAATAAATGGCTTCGTCTATTATGTCCTCCTTCGATGTGGTCGGCGCAGGGCCACGGTGCGCTGTATTGATCGGCAGAACGGCCATGTTACCAAGGCATTGACTATAATTTAATATATTTGAGTGATAAGCCGGCATTTTGGACTAGACCCTGAAAAAATTATATCTATTATTAACTTATACTACTTTTATATAAATTATAAAAAACTATTTTACTTATGACTGACATTTTCAACTTAAGATAAGGCAGTGACAAATAAGGCCGTCAGTTTAAAAATAGTTTCATGGTTATAACTGATAAATTATAATCAGACTAACCAATAAGGAAATGAGTGAGTACGATCAACAGTAAAATGGACATGGCCTAGATACTTTATTATCTATTTATAGAAGTACATGCAAACAGAATATAATCTCACCTACACCAAAGAAAGAAATTAAGTCAATTATATTATAAAAACCAAACTTATGATGAAAAAATTTTTTTGTTCAGGCTCCTTAGTCCTTGTATGTAGTGTTAGTTGAGAGAGCCAAGGTAAACAAAATACCATTGTGAGGATGACATTACTGCTTATTGTGGTTAGCCAATCCTTGATGGGTTGGTCTGTCCTATTTCAGAATTTTGTCAGTGTGCCTGAACTGAAAATGGCAAAATTCTGAAATAGGACAGACCAACCCAGTGACGATAGGCAAGCCAAAAGAATCAGTCAAGACCAAATTACAGAAGATTTAATTATGCACCAGTCAACAGATTAGGCTGAACGAAATTATGGTCGCCTATAACAGGAAGTCAACTGGATCTTGTAACGTAATTCGACCAGTGGAAATATCAATATTTTATGGACGGGAAGAACTAGATGAGGAAATTGCAGGCCTGAACAATATTTTCCAAAATGCAGAAGAAAACAAGCACAACTGGCGACACACACCAAATAGATTCAAAACCCCTGGGACTCAATTCCACACTAGATTGTTAATATAATGCCTATAAAACCATTTTTAAAAAAATCACAAAGACAATGGCAACAACAGAGTTAAGTGAACTTTCTCCAAAGAAATGTGACTATATCAGTAGAAAAGCATATATATAAGAGTTTTCAAATAAATTAATTAATAAAATAATTAAGTTAATTAATAATTAAGTTTTAAAAGAAATTAATACTACTGACAATTTCCTTTGGAAAGCAACTCCTGAGAATCTCGAAAACCCTCTAATATTCCCAATCTACAAGTAATGGGAAAAAACATTACATGTGATGTAGAAAAATGCACAGAATTTGCATACCATTTTGAGAAATTCTACATCAAGTGAGCAACTTCAGATAAATACCACCTTGTTGCAGATCAGGGGGAAAAATCCTAGTTTAATCCTTTTTAAAAAAGATATTTCTGTAAATCCTAGTTTTACTCTTAATAATGCATATTACATGTTCTGGCCTCAGGGAAGGCCTAAAATCTAGGCATTGAGTAAATAAACGACCAGATTTCTTTTTGTGAAAAGAATCACATTTTTCAACAAGAACGGTTTGAAGCTGTTCAAAGTTTGCTGGAAACAGTGAAAAATGTCTAACCCGCCACCTTTATTATGTCCCATAATGTTCTATTCATGTGAGGAGAAAGTGCTGGTCAATTCATTGTGGTAATCCCTACATTCTCCAATGGGTGTCTGCTCAAGGTACATGCGGTTGCAGCATTTTATGCATTAACACAAAGCTGCCAATAAATGGAGCGAATGGAACCATAGCATCCAGAAGAACTATGTACGTTATGCAGTCAAAAGTACCTTCTGTATGAGAATCAGTTCGGTATGCGTATGGACTTGATTCTACCACATACCATTCCTGACTGTCTTTGGAAAGTGTGACTGAGGCTTGAAGCAAAGCAACTCATACGTTAAGAGAATAGCCTTTCTACTCTATGCTTCTCCAGCAATAGAGAACCTGATGCTGAATGTCAGAGACTAAGCTATTCTCACAAAGCGTCCTGATGAATGTTTAAGAGCTCACCATTACAGACCATTTGGAGTTAAGGAAGCCGTTATATGACGGTTCCCTAGTGTGGAAAAAGCAGGAAAATAATCATTTCTTGCTATCATATGGCAGTCGACCTTTTCTTTGATCGAGACTTCCAGTGGCCCTAAACCATTGTATACCATCATGGATGGTAGCACGTGGCACACCAAGAACGGTCCATTGTTGGCGAAAGCAACTGCCTGGGTGAGACGAATCTTCTCAACGAAAAACCACAATTAATAATCTATTTTTTTACTCAAATTTGTTTCATCAAAGAAAACAATTTAAAAACAACAAACTCATTAGACAAATTGGTTCCAGAAAGGTCGAAATTGAACCGATTTTTTTTTATTTCTAATCTAAAAGGTGTAAAATGATTAATAGCACTCTATAAAGGTTAACGACAAGTTATTCATGTTGTGTTTACTTTTTAAGTCAACTATTAATCTTTACACATAGTTATTATGAAAAATGTGTCATTTTTTTATGAGTATATAAATCCCAGTGTATGTTTTTAATATAATGCGCTCACTCTTAAATGATCAAAACTGTGCAGCATGGAAGCCTCACATTACATGAGTCATACCGCCATTGTGATGAGACCGCACCTGGTCATAAACATTTGTTTCTACGTATTATGAATCATTCTTATGCTCCAGACCACCAGATTTCTGCTTAAATTTAGCACTAAACAAAAATAAGACAGATTTTCAATCTTGCGTTCTGATAAATCTGTAGGCTTTCGGGCCACAAATATCTCAAGAAATGCCCAAACTGACTCTATCTTCATAATCCGTCCATTTTCTATTACAGTTATAAAAATCCAATGGGTTCTCATTCCTAAGCTTGGATTGGCCAACCTATAAAACTCCCCTGGAAGTTGTCAATATAGTAAAATGATAAAATATTGAAAAAAATGGCAAAAAGGAGGGAAAATTCAAAAGGTGGGGTTGAGATGGGAAGTTAGTATCCGAGTGGATCGTGGTCACGATAGCTCAAGTGGTAGAGCAGCGGCGTATCTAGCCGAAGATCGTGGGTTCGAATCCCGCTCGTGCCATTGACTTTTTTATCTCAACTAAAAACCTTAATTAATTGAAAGCTATTAATTGGTCAAGTGGACCATGAAAACTAGTGAATATAATAAAATGAAATGATATTGGACACCGAAGAGTATGAAAACCTTTCTGTCTACATTTGAATCCTTTTAAAATACAATGATACAGCCATTAAATAATAAATCTAGATACAGAAAAAAGAAATAGCGATTAGAAGTATTTGTTTAAGAATTAAGGGTGGACATGTTGAACCACTTGTAGGTGGGCCACTTATATATTATAGAAGGACCAGGACGAAAACGTCAATTTTTTTTTTTTTTTGTAAATAAATCTATGTTGAAATCTCATCTAGAAATTATTGAGGGATAATGAATAGGGAAAATGAGTTTCCCTTCTGCCAGGGTTGGAAAAAAAACCTTTCTTGACCAGTATCAACAACCAAATTTCATGAAAAACCTGTCCTTTTTTTATTTAATAAATGCGTGTCTGAAGAGTGCAGAAAGGCCGGGCCAAATTGAATGTAACATTAAACATAAATTTCATAACGTTTTTGAATTTGGTACTTAAAAGGTGAAACACTTTCAAGCCGCCCGGTCAATTTGGTTAACAAAATAAGTTTAAAAAAAAAACATTAGCATAAACACTTACAATTTAAATAACCACGCCGTCTCTGAGAATTTTTTGACGTTGATATAAATTAATTAACAAATCATAAAATAATAACAGTTACATTATAAAAGAACCTGCAGAGTTCCTCCACCCTTTCTTTGATATGACTAACGTTGCCCACTCTTCTGAGTGAGTCAATTGAGTTACACCCAGGGGGTTTACAAAAAAATCGAATTTTTTAAAAATGAATTTAACCTTTAAACGTTTAATAATAAAATTATAAACAAATATTTTAAAGTTTGTTAAAAATAAGTGGAAGGCGTGTATGATTTTTTTACTAGTTGTGTATGTACAGGTCGATCTGCGTGGTTGTGGATTTTGGACGCATGACCGCCAAACTTTGTATTTGTTTATCATAGTTAATCAATTTGTGGTTATATTGTCGAGTATGCTGCTCCCCATCCTTTATGCTGGCATGGCGTTAAGGACAGCATACTGAATACAAGGATGTCGGCCGGGGTCGAACGCCAGGGTGTCCATAAGATATGCGGCGGCACAAAGCCCGAGACCGAATTACAAGGTAATTTTGATGCGCAATTTATGTCATTGTTTTTTTTATGCTACTGGAATGTTGTACTGATGTGCCTTGGTGACAAAACAGAGTTTGGTTTTTAAACAGATTCCAAATATATGATCTTTTGTTTCTAAAATAGTCTTATGATTTTATGTATGAAGATCATCTTAATTCTGAAGTATGACTACTGCTGCATATCCACTGGTTCCTAGAGGATGAACTGTTTAAATGTCGCGAATTGTTTGGTCATATTTTTATGACTTTTACTACTTCAGTTGTTTCATCAATCTTTACTAATTAATTTCACTGACAAAAGTTACAACAAATTAGGATTAAAGTTGAACTGTTGTCTTCAGTATACCATGGCATAGGCTGCACTCCTTTTGGACACGTTTTTTAATAAATTACACTCAACTTCCTAGCTATTCCACCCAGTTAGCAATGTAGCAACGGAAAGATACTTGTCCTTGATTTTTCCAAAGCCTTCAATTCTGTCCCTCACTCTTCTCTCCTCACATCCCCAATCGACCTTATCATTCCACAACATACACCCATACCTTCAAAAGTTCCTTTCTGATCCAAGCCCCTAAACTCTGGAACTCCTTCCCCTTTCTATTTGTCACGCTGCCTCCTTTTCCTCCCTTAAATCCCACCTGTATAAGTTATTCTTGTCCTTCTTGATTTTCCAAAGCCTTCGATTCTGTCCCTCACTCTTCTCTCCTCTCTAAACTAGAATCTTTTTCTTTCTCTGCCAGCACCATCCGTTGGTTCCACTCCTACCTTACCAGCCACCAAGCTGTCTACCTTCCCAACGGTCTTACCTCCTCCTTCCTCCCACTCAAATCTGGGGTGCCCCAAGGCTCTAGCATTTCTCCTATCCTTTTTTCCATTTATATCAACGACCTGCCTGAGACCACCCAGTCCTGTAACTATCACCTGTGTGCCGATGACTCCCAAATATATCGTTCCACCCTTCCGATCTTCACTCGGCCATTCTTAAGATCCAAAAAGACTTAAACTCCATCAACGAAGGGGCATTAAAAATTCCCTAGTCCTCAATCCGTCAAAATCCACCGCCATAATTATCGGGTCCAGGCAACTCCTCAATTCCCTCCCCAGCATCTCATGCTAAATAACCATCCCATTCCCTTTTGCTCGTCGGTTAAAAACCTAGGAGTAGTCTTTGACCCAAACCTTTCTTGGCATCCTCACATTTCCCAAATTTCCCACCATTGTATTGCCTCCCACAGCCTGGTTTGTCGGTCCTGGCTTCTCTTACCTTTCTCCACCCACAAACTCCTTGTATCTTCCCTTATGTTTCCCTTCTTCGATTATAGCTGTGTGGCATACGGTAATCTCTTGTAGGGGTAACGCGCAATTGAAGCGTATTATGAATTGTTGCGTAAGATTCGTGTTCGGCACCCCACGGGAATCCCGGGTGTCGATGTTGTATTCCCACTTTCCTGGCTCTTCCTCTCCTTCCATGCACAGTATTTCCTAGGTTGCTTTCTTTTCCAGTACTCCTTACATCACCCAATCCCTCCAATTCAACTCCTCACATCACACTCGTAACACTCGCTCATCCCCAATCGACCTTATCATTCCGCAACATACAACCCATACCTTCGAAAGTTCCTTTCTGACCCGAGCCCCTAAACTCTGGAACTCCCTTCCCCTTTCTATTCGTCATGCTGCCTCCTTTTCCTCCTTTAAATCCCACCTGTATAATCACCTCCTCTCCCTTTAAGCAGAGACCTTACGTTAATATTTGATATTTTTGTTGAATATTCTTGTAATTTTCTCTTCTGGTCTGCCTTACTGGTATACATTGTGCCAAGATTTCTATCTCATTTTACTTTTAATTTCATAGAAGGGACTTTTTTTTATTTATGTCGTGTATATTATTCTTAGGGGACACCAGTTCCAGAATAAAGTTATTTTTCTTCTTCTTCAACTTAGACATTATTGTTTAAATTCTTGGATCAGAATGTTTATTGACAATAAATTGTTTTGATGGGTTTTATGCAATTTGGCTCGAATGCAATAATTATGATCTTTGTTCCTGTGAGCTCATAATTTGTTACCTTTATCCCTGATATCGTTTAATTTGTTTATAATTTTAATTGTTAATTCTGTGCTGTAAGATCGAAGCTGTAATGTTCATTAACAAACTGTTAGTCAGAGCAAATCAACATCTGATTGACATCGATAGATTCTGCATATGTTTCGCAAGTAAAGGAGGAAATCTAAATAGGGGAACAATGTGAAATGTGATACAAGCATGCATATACTGTCATAGTATGCACCACCCAACTTCCCATCCAACTTGGAACCGTCTGTGAAAATAGCAGTTAGGCCAGGTTTGGTGGATCAAAGCCAATGAGGCCAAGGCAGCCTAAAAAAAATTCCATTACAATGCCATCAATGCTATTTTTTAAAAAAATGGAAGCAAGGCAGAACGCACTGGACATTGGTATAAATCTATCTTCCCTAAGGTCGGTGCTGGCCTTGGTTCATATGAAAAACATATGTACGGTATAGCACTGTCACAATAGGCAGGCTGCGTCCAAACCATGGTAGTTGTAAAGCATATGTGCACATGATTGGACAGAAAGACTACTTGAGTTCCGTAATCAGCAAGTTGAAAATGCGGAACGTATCATACAGTACTGAAAAAAATTTGAGAAAGAAAGACTCCTTTTCATACCATAGCCCCCGGGGCTTCCCAAACTGTGGTCCGCAGACCCCTTGGCGGTGCACCAGCCCTGACTAGGGGGTTCTTTGGCGAAGTTTGAGAAAAATTAATATTTACAAAAACATATAGAATAAGGCCTCTTTCAGACGAGGCGGTTTGGTGGTTCAGCTAAGTTGCCCGGTTGACTCTCAACCAGTGAATACTCGGTTTCACACCAGGCAACTTGTGGAATCAACCTCTCTTCCCAATGGGAGTTCAGTACATGTTAGAACCTGAGGAAGCACGAGCACTTCTTGTGCTTGCTCTGCAAAAAGAGAAGCAAAAAAGGAGGAAACCCAGTAAATAAAAGTGGGGGTTTATCCGTTGTTATAAAATTGGGAAACGGGCGCTTTCTCTCAAATACTGTTGTGCTACTTCCATCTTCTTACTTGTGTAAGAATGTTCAATGAAATATTAAACATGAATTCCAATTAATTCATGTTCAAGGTATTACTTTTCAAATTGGCTCAAGTTTTACATAACTATTGATTCCGTCTGCCCAATTTGATTTTTGTATATAATGTTAAGTATTTCAAACAAATGTTTATTTTCATAGTGATATGCCCCTCTTATCACCTAATTAGGAATGGATTGGCTAATTTATAAAACTTTAATTTACTATATACTGAATATATAGTGAAAAGGGTTCACCCTGGATTTTGTTTTGAGAAAGGGGTCCATTGACTAAAACGTTTAGGAAGCACTGCCATAGACCAATGCAAAATCGCAAAGCCAGATAATTATAAATTTTTAACGTGTACAGAAAATTTCAATGTTTATCAGGCTATGATCAATTTTATTAAATGATCTGGTTGTTATTTCTAACTCCTATAAATAACCAATAAAATAATTATTAATATGGCTGAAGACAGTAAGTCATTGTAGGAAAAGCTAAATAAATAAAAAACTGTTTCCTCAATTTTGTTTTTATTCATGCCCATTTATTTCAAGTTGGTATAACTGAAATACAATCCCTTTTTTCAATAATTGGGATGCGAGTTAAATTGTTACCAGTAGTTAAATTCACTAGTTTTCATGGTCTGCTTGACCAATTAATATCTTTCAATTAATTAAGGTTTTTAGTTGAGATAAAAAAAGTCAGTGTCACAAGCGGATTTGAACCCACGACCTTCGGCTAGATACGCCGTTGCTCTACCACTTGAGCTATCATGACTTCGATCCACTCGGGCACTAACCTCTAATCTCAACCCCACCTTTTTGAATTTTCCCTCCTTTTTGCCATTTTTCAAATGTGTAATCTATTTGATTCTCAGCAACAAGTGAAATGGCCACAGAGAGCTTTAGTGAAGAATACTTCATTTTAACTTATTAAATTCACTAGTTTTCGTGGTCCGCTTGACCAATTAAATCTTTCAATTAATTAAGGTTTTTAGTTCAGATAAAATGGATCGAAGTCATGATAGCTCAAGTGGTAGAGAAGCAGCGTATCAAGCAACCTTAATTAATTGAATGTTACCAGTAGTTTGGAGACAGTGTCTTGGTCAATTTTCAGAATAAGCAAGACTATCAAGTAAATGTTTATCATTAATATTTAACATCTTGTATCAACCTGTTTGTTCAGGCCTATTTAAAGTCTGTAAAAGGCAGACTTTCAGGCACATAGAAATTACCACTTTTTTCTCTCTACAAACCAGTTTACTACATTAGTCTGTTCTAAACTGTTTCTTTTTTACATATTTGATTTCAGAATGTAAAAAGAGCAAGAAAGTCTTTTTCACTTGTTTTGACTGCTCGGGCGAACCGAACGTCAAATACAGCGAAGTCAACCCGAACGGGTTTCTCAAATCAGGTGAAAATTGGGCGTGCTCAATTCCAGAAAAGCTCCAGGTGTGCGGTGAGTGCGAGGACATAAATCTGTTTGGCCTTACTTGGGACAAAGGTTCTGTACTTCTCAAACGGTTAGGAGCCCTCTTCAAAATGGCGAGGTACACTTCAAAACAATCATTTGGAATTATGACAATTTTTAAATTGTTAAATTTGATGAAGCGATGATCCTGCTCTGTCCGGTTGCTGGTTTTTCTGTCAGACATTATTTGGCATTTTGCTATCTTCGGTGGGCAGAACAGGATGATTGGAGCTACAAATTTCAAGTTGTTACAATAATTTTCTTGTATTTTTTATTTATTTTTATTTATTTATTGCAAATTCGAATTTCAGCAAGGAGTTAATGGTGGTTAATAGCGCTGCAAAACTAAATGCAAATGCACTCGGCCTGAACATAAATTGGAGTTATTCTTCCCAGAATAGTTATTTTTTATCGAGAAAGTACTGCGTAGAGTTGTTTATATTTATTAGAAATTTTGTAGACAGGTATAACCTTTATTTTTCCACTTTAGCAAAATGTTTACAGAAGTTAATTAGGCATGATTTATTAGTGTTTGCAGCCATCCTGATTATTACTGGATTCTTAATGATTTTTTACCCGAACTGAGTAAAAAGCTCATAAACTTCCGTCGCCAGCTTGGCAAGCTGACAGAGCTGCCTGAGTATGTCTATTTGCACGGCTGTCATTCTTCTGGAAATAAAGTAATGGTGATGGAAAAAAAATTTATGACGGTTTTGAACATTTTTTTTTTCTTATAGAGCAGCCAACCAGCATATCACCTGTTGCACATGCACCTAGACCTCAGGTGGTTGTACCTTAATTTGATTCTCAAAGTCCAATATGCCAAGAGGAATATAGAGAACAGAGACTCACAATTCTATGAACAGCCTGAACTTACGAACGAAGTCAGTACTGAAATTAAAAACTTAATAAGGGAACTTTTAGAACTGTCTGTGAAAAGATATGAAAAAGTAAGTTTTTTAGTCAATAAATAATTATAAATCAGTTGATAATTTTTATTATTGCAGACATCATGTTCAGAATTGTGTAGAAAATCGCCGTTCAGTTGCACGTGTATTCAGGAAATGTGGATCATGCTACAACTCGTCGCTGACACCCTTTACACAAACAACATTGAAAAAGTAAAGTTTTCACTAATCTCTAACTTTTTTTTTTTTTTTTTTTTTTTTTTTTTTTTTTTTTTTTTTTTTTTTTTTTTTTTTTTTTTTTTTTTTTTTTTTTTTTTTTTTTTAATAGACAGGGTGTCCTGCAAGAAGACACCGATACTTCAGGTTACTAAAAAGTTCCTATTATCCAAATGATTCTCAATTTTATCCGTGTTACTTCTACATTTTACAAGTTTAGTCTCAGTATCTCATAAAACTTTAATCCTTCTATACATTAGATTATATCAACAGAAAGGGCATTACAAATCCTATGAGGTTAATTTTTTATTGTAACTTTTATGAAACAAAATGTAAAGTCAGTTAGAACATAAACTTTTATGGTTTCCACAGTTTTTATTTTAACTAAGTAAGATTTGTTTAAAGAGTTGCCCCTACTAATTAACTATAAACATATTTACTTAATTTCTGAAAGGTCAATTATCACAAGTGTAAAATTAAAGTTTATCAGCTAAAAATTTTATATTTTGATTTAAAAAATGGTTAGTATGGTTCTGTTAACAAATAATGAAAATTGTACACAAAATGACTATTATATAAAATTTAAACATAATAAAAAACAAAATGCTTCTAAAAATTGAGGTGCTTGGACCATGAAGATCCAAAATAAGCCTTAGAGACCTAATGTAATAATTGGAATAATTCAATCAACCTAAGAAGTATAAGATATATATAAGTTATGGTTTCGATGTAAGAAACTAATTTTTTAAAAATAAGGTTTATTCAATATAAACTACAACTTTACACAAGGATTCTAATTTAAAGTGTCTGTACTGTTCGGAGTCCCGAGAGGATCTGCGAAAGAAAGGGGTCATACAATACAATCTACATTTTATGCTTATAATCTATTCTCGGAATTTGTATATGGGAAGAATCGTTTGTTGCTGCATTAGTGGTTTCGTGCAGGCGTAACTTATATATAGTTAAATTCCCAAATATTTCAATGCAAAATTCAATATTTCAATTCAATATATATATAAGAACCATAATTTTAAGCCTTCTTGCATTGAAATATTTGGGAATTTAACACCTAAACTTTCTTCCAGTGCCCATCTCAAATGGAAGTTTCACACTGCTAACTATGTGATAGATTCAATTTGGTCTATTTATTTACTATTTTGAATGAGGCTTGGGGCATTCAAAGCTATAATTTAATTGAATCCCTGCACACTATTTTAACGGTAAAGTCATTTCTTTCATTCCTAACTATATGGACTTCAGTTGACCTAAATTTACACACCTCCTACATCTACAAAAAATGTCTACACTAAATCGTCCTGAAAACTGCAGAGATTATTAGATTCACAATATCATGGCCCCTATTTATGGAATGAATTTCAGCTCAATGCCAATTTTTCCCTGAACAATTTTAAAAAATGGTCGTTCTTGCATTCTCAATTGTTTCACAATATCCTTTCCCCTCACTTAACTTTTAACTGCATAAAGTTCTCAATATTGGTCCATCCATCATTAATATATCAGAGAATTTTAGTTCCCTACGTTTTTGAAAATCGTGTTTATGAAGGTTAGAATTGTCTTTACTTTATTTACACCCCACAAGAGTTAACAGTTTCGACCTGTTCTTTATACAACTTATATCAATTTAGTCTAATTTCACACACCTCCCATATCTACAAAAAATCTCCACACTGAATCGTCCTAATTTTTAGCAGAATTCTGAATGCTAAATTTTGACCCATCCACAAAAGAACATAATTTCCTCTTTAAATAACTCCTATTGTTTAAATTTTGAGTATGTCTAGAACTACAGGGTAGAAATAGTTCTTTATTTCAATGATTAAACATTTAAAAAAAAGTTAAATTCACTAATTCCATGGTCCGCTTGACCAATTAATATATTGCAATTAATTTAGGTTTGTAGTTGAAAAATGGCAAAAAGGAGAGAAAATTCAAAAGGTGGGGTTGAGATGGGAAGTTGATGTCCGAGTGGATCGAGGTCACGATAGCTCAAGTGGTAGACCAGCGGCGTATCTAGCCAAAGATCGTGGGTTCGAATCCCGCTCGTGACATTGACTTTTTTATCTCAACTAAAAATCTTAATTAATTGTAATTAAAAAAAAGTATTCACTAGTTTTTGTGGTCCACTTGACCAATTAATATCTTTCAATTAATTAAGGTTTTTAGTTGAGATAAAAAAGTCAGTGTCACGAGCAGGATTCGAGCCCACGATCTTCGGCTAGATACACCGCTACTCTACGACTTAAGCTATCGTGACTTCAATCCACTCGGACACTAACTTCCCATCTCAACCTCACCTTTTGAATTTTCTCAACTTTTGGCTTAGTCTCTTCGATCGAAGTCATGATAGCTCAATTGGTAAAGTAGCGACGTATCTAGCCGAAGGTCATGGGTTCGAATCCCGCTCGTGACACTGACTTTTTTATCTCAACTAAAAACCTTAATTAATTGAAAGGTATTAATTGGTCAAGTGGACCACAAAAATTAGTGAATTTAATAAGTTAAAATGATGTATATTTTCACTAAAGCTCTCCGTGGCCATTTCATTTGTCGCCGAGAATCAAATAGATTACAACATTTGAAAAATGGCAAAAAGGAGGGAAAATTCAAAAGGTGGAGTTGAGATGGGAAGTTAGTGTCCGAGGCGATTGAAGTCACGATAGCTCAAGTGGTAGAGAAGTGGCGTATCTAGCCGAAGGTCGTGCGTTCGAATCCTGCTCGTGTCACTGACTTTTTTATCTCAACTAAAAACCTTAATTAATTGAAATTTAAAAAAAAAAGCTCTCTCTTTTTGACTATTTATAATGAATCGAGACTTTTTTATTTTTGTATAATAGAACAATTTTATTTTATTTCTATTATAGAATAATTTTAGTTCTGTTTATTTTTAAAACTAATTTCCATTCTCCAGTATACAGTTGTTTCATTATTCATTCAATTGAGAATCAGACTTGAACAAAAGGGACTTTTTAGTCTAATTTGACATGCAGGATCACAGTACTGACATTTGGTCACAGACGACATTCTGTATTTAATTTTTATTTATATTTTGTATTTTAGAATTTTTGGGAATATTACAACGAATGTGTCGGCAGTTTGAATTCAGATGAATACAATTTCACTCCAGTTTCCAGAGCCATTTTTTCATTCTGGCTATTAAGCAATGTCGCCAAACTTTACAAAGTTGAAGATAGAGTATGCATAGCTATTATATAATTTATTATTAATTTTATTCTAATCTTGATTTAAAACAGGCTTTAGCTAGCAACTATCCTGTTTTGGAATCATTAGTAAAAACTATTGTTTTGGAAGAAATAAATGAATCAGAAATGAGAACTTGTCTGACGTTCATTGAGTTCATCTGTATAAAAACCTGGGAGCCAAAGGTTGAGCCCTTAATCACTTTGTGGGATTATTTTTACAAAAAGCTGAATAGCAATTTTTATTTGGTCGGTGCTTCGCCGATGACTGCTGCTGTGATGAGGTCGGTCTTATCATTGACCTTGTAATTCATTCATCTGACGTCTCAGTTTTCAGCAAAACGGCTAGTGGGATGGTCCAACAGGTGAAATCGTACGTTGAGAATCGTAGTTCAGTCTTGGACAGTTTTCAGCACTTTCTCAGGCTTATCGGACTCCACTTGCAAAGGTCGAAGGGTTCACCGAGACACTGGAATGTCATAAAGGGAAGGATTTTTTCCAAACTTTCTCACCCGAAGCTTTGCTCCTTGTCTCAGGCCGGAGAATACCATTTGGTCCTGCTGTTTCTCATGCTTGATACATCTAATGGTGTATCACAAGTGGTACAATTATTAACTATACTTATTTCAAATTATTTTGCTATAATGTTCTGTTTTTAGGATGGTAAAATGATCGAACTATTTAATGTGATAAAAGATGCAAAAGGTTTAGTTTCGAATGAGCTTATTAAAGGTTTATTTGCTTTTGTTATATTAAAACTTGAGAGTAATGAACACATTGGAAAACTCGTCCAGCCTTTGGTTGATTATGTAAATTCTTTATCCCCGCTTGAAAGTTATGACATGATTAAAATGTATGTGGAAGAAATGGAATTTATCTTGAAAACATATTCTTCATTAAATTTAGGCCAGCATTTATTCATTAGTAAGTTTTACACTGCTATTCTGCTCAAAGGTAAAATTCTAACTGGAGGATTTTATATTTAAGGTGAGTGGCTTTCAAGATATCTATTTTCATCATCATTGTCAGATTCCGGACGATTGCTTGAAACAATTTTGACCGTATTAAACCGTCTCAAAATTAACATGTGCCATGGGAATCCAGGTAATTTGTAAATTTTATTAGGCGTGGTCCGCTTGACCAAATAAATTCTTTTTAAATAATTAAGGTTTTTAGTTGAGATAAAAAAGTCAATGGCACGAGCGTTATTCGAACTCACGATCTTCGGCTAATACGCCGCTGCTCTACCACTTGAGCTATTGTGACTTTGATCCACTCGGACACCAACTTTCTCAAAAGGTGGGGACCTTTTGAATTTTCCCTCCTTTTTGTCATTTTTCAAATGTCGTGTAATTTATTTGTCCGAGTGGATCGAAGTCCCGATAGCTCAAGTGGTAGCCGAAGGTCGTGGGTTCAAATCCCGCTTGTGACACTGATTTTTTTATCTCAACTAAACTTTAATTAATTGAAAAATAATTTGTAAACTTAACTACATTTTTCAGCAAATATATACTTATTTATTTCAGAACATGAGATGATAATGTTTGTTGAAAAACTGTGGAGTGAGCTAATTGCGTACTTGAAAGGAGTTTCAAATCATTTCAACACGTCTCAACAAGTTTCTGTCCTTGCGGCTTCTTTAGCTTCTTTATCAGTGATCACAGGAAAGCTCGATCGTTTCAAAGAGCTTTTTGATTTATTCATCTCAAATGATACTAATGATATAAGGTAGATTTTAAGTTTTATTAACTATTCCTGACATTTATAAATTTAATTTTCAGGGCTGTCAGAAAATTTCTGAATTGCTTAATAGAATCAACGTCTGTTGTTAACATTCTCCATAGTTACAACAACTCTATTGTAAAGGTATACTCGTAATTTTAATATATTTTGTACCCAATTGTAAGTATGTTTTCTAGGCCTGGGTCCGGTGTTGTATTATGTGTCCAGATTCAAACCACAAAGAAATGCACGAGCTGACTTGCTACATTTCAAAAATCGCTGAAATAAAATCTATCGTGAACCCTGACCATTTGATGGACTGTGCTGAACCGCTCTATCTATTTTTGTCCTGCCTGCAAGAGAAATACACCTCAAACGTGAGTGAGTTTTGTTTGAAAACGATAACATTTTCCTTATTATTTTTTCTTGTAGGATATTTATGAAAGGCAGTCGCTAAGGGAAAAAGTAAGCATTTATTTTGAAGGAATTGATCGATGGTTGAAACCGGTCATTTCATCACCGAGAGATTATGATCAGGTCAATAATGTTTATCAATCATTGGGAAATATTATAAGAATGATATCTCCTCTTCTTTACGTTAAAGTAAGTTTTTTAATATTTGTATTGACATTTAACTTTCAAAAAATTGATTAAATATGGGTTGCATGAGTACTATCTATTTGTTTGTTGTCAAATATAAATATTGAAGTCTGCTATTTGTTTGCAATTCTTTTTTCTTCTAAGGGATAATATATTATTTGTATAATCATGCTCATTTTTTTTTCCAACAATCCTGTTACCAACAAGTTAATCCTTATTGCCTCAACAAGCCAATAACCACAAAGCTGCCTACCAAATTATTTTGTGAAAATCCAAAATCCATATCCAAAAATAATAAAAAATCAACTGATATTGAACTTTGAAATACACACACAACAAAGGCAGAAAACTGAATTTAAAACAAATTACGTCAAGTACATTAAGGAAAGAAATATTTTCTATGCTTCTCTGTGGAGCCCAATGACAAGAACTCTTGGACATGTTTGTAATATTTTCTGGCCCAGTATCGTCAAAAAGTCATTGATATTGGTTATTCCACATCTGTAGCCTCCATAGTGCTTGTGGAACTTAAGAGAGTTGTTAATTCACAATTTTTCGTGGTCCGTTTGACCAATTAATATCATTCAATTAATAAGGTTTTTAGTTGAGATAAAAAAAAATCAGTGTCACGAGCGGGATTCAAACCCAAGACCTTCGGCTTGACACGCCACTAATCTACCACTTGAGCTATCCTCGATCCACTCGGGCACTAACCTCTCATCTTAGGTTTTTGAAAAATTGCCATTTTTCCCTGAGAATAAAAATAGTGAATTAAAATGAAGTATACTTCACTGAGCTCTCCGTGGTCATTTTATTGTTTTTCTATTTCATTTGTCGCCGAGAATCAATAGATTGCATGACATTTGAAAAATGGCAAAAAGGAGGGAAAATTCAAAAGGTGGGGTTGACATGGGAAGTTAGTGTCCGAGTGGATCACGATAGCTCAGGTGGTAGAGTAGCGGCGTATCTAGCGAAGGTCGTGGGTTTGAATCCCACTCGTGACACTGACTTTTTATCCAACTCAAAACCTTAATTAATTGGAAGAGTTTTTAATTTTTACTTTTGGTTTAATTAAAGTTTTGATGTTTTGCATTGAAAGTGAATGTATTATTGTTCTTTTTTTTTTTTTTTAGTCTAAACCAAATACACCACTCCAGCAGTTATTGGATTTAACCCTTTTACCTGTCAGCGTGAGGAATCCAGAATCAAAATTACCCCATAACATAGTACAATGTGTGAAAACATCATTACACCTATTTATTTTAGGCCTTTTCAAACTGAGTAAGTTATTATTCTTAAATTCGCTAATTTCATGGTCCGCTTGACCAATTAATATATTACAACTAATTAAGGTTTTTTAGTTGAGATAAAAAAGTCAATGGCACGAGCGGGATTCGAACCCACGATCTTTTGAGTGAGGTTGAGATGAGAAGTTAGTGTCCAAGTGGATTGAGGCCGCGATAGCTCAAGTGGTATAGCAGTGGCGTATCTAGCCGAAGATCGTGTGTTCGAATCCCGCTCGTGCCATTGATTTTTTATCTCAACTAAAAAACCTTAATTAGTTAGTTGTATTATTCTTAAAATTAATTTTTATTAGGTTTGAGTCCAATTATTCTGGTTTGTCTATTCTTCTTCTCTTGTTTTTCCTGTTAGACTCACTTATATTACTGTGAACTACAGGGTGTCCCAGAGATAGAACAAAAAAAAATTTGCAACAACTTCCAATGTATAGTCCCTATACATATCTTCAATCCCTGAAGAGTTTCAATTTTTATTAGTTATTGTATAGAAATATTACGTTACTTGAAAAACCACAAATATTTATCATCAGGACTACTAAAATTTTGTATTCAGCATTAAATTTCCTTTATATTATTTTTATCTGAAATAATAGTCAATTAGGAACAGTGTAAATACTAAAAGTTGAAAAAATACCACAAAGTTGTATGTCAGACATTGTAGTCATTATTTTGAAAAGAATTTGTAATGTCTAATGCTTGCAAATCCTTTAATAATTTATTGTGGTTAATATTATAACATTTGAAAACCAAACAGTTCTATTTATCACCACACCTGAGGCGTGATCATTGATCTCAAGTTTTTCAACAATTGATAGATAGATAGATGTAATAATTCAGGGTATGGTATACTGCGCCCTTTAAGAGCTATTGTATCCCCTGTGCTCTGCTTAAAGCACATCGGTGAGTCCTATTTCATCAAGAAACTTGATTAATAGGCCCGGTTTCAGTGGTTGTAGTTCTTTTATGGTCACATTGTACATCCCAAAACACTTCCTCCTGCGGGCTAGTGTAGCTCCGCAGTTTGTTAGTAAGTGTGTTGGTGTCTCTTCTGCTTCTTTGCAGAATCTACATGTGCCATCTTGGATTATTCCAATTTTCTTTAAATGTCCATTTAATCTACAGTGTCCTGTCAGGAATCCTGTTAGGATTCGCAGTCTGTTCCTGCTTCCTTTGACACATTCTGTGATTTCTTTCTTGCCAAAGTTGGTTAGAAAATTCTTGGATTGTCTGTGTCCAATAAGTGAGTTCCAAAGTTCGCTCATTCTCTTTTTATCCTTCTGTCTGAGGTATTCGTTGATAGTGTGTGTTCCTATTCCACAGAAGGGTTCAGGTCCTATTAGCGGTGTGGCAGCCCCTTTTCTTGCCAGGGTGTCCGCTTCCTCATTACCTTCTACTCCCATGTGTCCTGGGACCCAGCAGAGGCTGACTTTATTCTGCGAGCCTAATGTATTTAATTTGGTTTTGCAGTTCAGCACCATCTTTGAACTAATGGTATTTGAGCTTAGTGCTTTGATGGCTGCTTGGCTATCTGACATGATAGCTATATTCTTGTTTTTGTATCCTTTATTTAGGTTGAATTGGATACATCTTTCAATTGCATGAATTTCTGCTTGGAAGATACTGGTGTGCTTTCCCATGGGTTCTGAGTATTTGGTTCCGGGTCCGAAAACTCCTGCCCCCGTACCTTCCTGTGTTTTAGATCCATCTGTGTACCAAAGGATGGTGCCATTTTTGAGGGAGTTATTTCCCTCTTTTTCCCATTCCTTTTTGGTGCCCAGATGTATTCGGAATTTATGGTTAAATTCAAACCTCCTGTTCATGTCGTCTCTTGGAGCCATGAGTGAAGGATGGTTTTTCCACAGTTTGTTTCTGTCTCTCCATTTCAGTTTTATTCCTGTTGGAGGTTTCTCTCTAGTGATGTTAATTATAGTTTTCTGTGCTGTCCTTTCTATCATGTGGTATAGGGGGATTAGTCCCAATATCTTTTCCATGCTAATTGTAGGACATGTTCTCATTGCTCCCGTTATGCAGATGCATGCAAGTCTCTGTATTTTTGAGAGTTCTTTCCTTTTGGTTGTTTGTTCCGCTTTATCAGCCCATGCTATAGCTCCGTATGTAAGTAAAGGTCTTACTATCATGGTGTACATCCATAACAGGGTTTCTGGTCTACATCCCCAGTTTCTTCCTGCCATTCTTCTGCACACCATCAGAGCTCGTGTCGCCTTTGTAATGATAGAGCTGATATGTTTCTTAAACGTTAGTGTTTTATCTAGTGTGATGCCCAGATATTTGACTTCATTTTTGATTTCTATCACAGTGTTGTTTAGTTTGATTACTTTCATGTGATCTAGCTTTCTTTTCCGTGTAAAAGTGACTATAGTTGTTTTGTTTGGGTTGATTCCCAAGCCTGCACTTTTACACCATTCTTCTGTGATTTTCAGTCCCTCTTGGATTATATCACAGAGGATTTCTTCGAATTTTCCCCTGGCTGTCAGGACTATGTCATCTGCATATCCCTGACATTTTATTCCTGAACGGTTCAGGGTTTCGAGCAGTTCATCAACTATTAGGCTCCATAAGAGAGGTGATAATATCCCTCCTTGAGGACATCCTTTTGTTGTTCTAACTTCTATAGTGTTTATTCCTATATTTGTTTCAGCTATTCTAGTTCTTAGAAGTTCTCCAATCCATCTAGATGTGGTTTGGTCTACGTGTTTTTTCCTCAGGGAGGCTTCCATTGATGCATGAGATGCGTTGTCGAAAGCTCCCTCAATGTCGAGGAACGCGCAGATTGCTATTTCTTTTGTTTCCAGTGTTTCTTTTAGATCACTGGTTAGTTCGTACAGTGCAGTTTCTGTTGATCTTCCTGTTCTGTATGCATTTTGACAGTAATGGAGAGGCTTGTTTACCAGTGCTGTCGTTCTTATATGGTTGTCTATCAGCTTTTCAAGGGTCTTTAATAAAAAGGATGTTAAGCTGATTGGTCTGTAGGATTTGGGGGATGTGGGGTCTCTTTTCCCCACTTTTGGTATAAACACCACCCTTGCCCTACGCCATGTCTGTGGTATATAACCTAGTGCTAAACTGCTTCTGTATATTCGTAGCAGTGTTGGAGTAATTATATCCATTCCTTTTTGTAACAGGATGGGAAAGATTCCATCCGTTCCTGGCGCTTTGTACGGGCTGAAATTGTTAATTGCCCAGAGGATTTTCTTCTCTGTGATTATTTCAGCTGCTTTCTTCCAATTTTCTTTCTTGGGATTGTCTATTCTCACATTTTCTGAGGAGATGTTGTAGGTACTGCCTGGAAAATGTGTACTTAGAAGGAGCATTGCTTTTTGTTGCATATCTTCTGTGTATTTGCCTTCTGTGTTTCTTAGGGCAGTGTTTATATCTGATCTGTCCTTTGCTAGTATCTTGTGCAATCTAGCTGCTGTGGATACTGTGGAGATTTCTCCGCAGAATTTGCGAAAATTCTCTCTTTTCGCTTTGCGGATGGCATGGTTATATGAAGTGAGTAACCTTTTATATTCTCCCCAGTTACTTCCTAGTCTGGCCTTGTTAAACGCTTTCCTGGTTTCTTTTCTCAATATGCCCAGTTCTGCATTCCACCAAGGTGGTTCTTGTCTACTTTTTGGGACCTTTACAGGGCAGCTTGTTTCATATGCATCAATTATATTTCCTGTAAGTTCTCTAACTGCAAGTTCTAATTCATTGCAGGTTTTTGGTACTCTTTTCACTGTTGTATGGTTAAAGCTGTGTGTTACCATCTCAGTGAACCTTGCCCAGTTTGTGTTCCGGGGGTTTCTGAACGGTGTAGGGTCTATCCTATCTGATTCGATGTCGAACCTTATTATTCTATGATCCGACATCGACTCTTCACCTGAAACCCTCCAGTTTTTTATAACTTTGTATAGGGCTTGGCTGCAAGTGGTTACGTCCAGTACTTCTTGTCTCGCTTTGGTGACAAAGGTAGGGGTAGATCCTATATTAAGTATATCTAATTTTTCCTTCACCAAAAATTCTATGAGTGCCTCACCTCTTTTATTGTTGTTGGTGCTTCCCCAAGTTTGATGGTGTGCGTTGGCATCACATCCCACCAGCAAGGGGAGATTCTTCTCGCTGCAGTAGCTGGCTAGCCTCCGTAGCTCGTCAGGGGGAGGGTGTTCCTCTTCTCCTGGGAAGTATGCCGATGCTACTACTGTTTCTTGTCTCTTCCCATCGATTGGTATTTCTACCTTGATGGGAACTAAATCTCCAGTCATGAATTCTGAAAGACAGAGATAATTAGTGTTTTTCCTAATCAATATACATGCACGGGGATTTTCCTGTCTGGAATCCCATACAGTCTTACCGTCTTTACAGGACAAACCTTTGATTTGTCCTTTCCACTGCCAGGGTTCCTGGATGAGAACTGCCCATAGATGTTGTGCAGTGAACATCCTAGCTATTACTGCCGAAGCAGCTTTAGCGTGGTGGATGTTCACCTGGGCCATTCTCATTTCTTCCATGTTGGTTATTCTTTTGGGGGAGGAGGAGGTGTCTCCTCTCCCAATAGCTCCTCCTCAGTGAGCACTCTTGGCTCCATCTGTAGAGGAGGAGGAGTCCCGGTCTCTGTGATGATCTGGTCTACCTCCATCTCAGCAGTATTTTCGGAGGTAATCTCCGTGGGTGGAGGCGACGCTGTAGGGGCCTGCTCCGTTTGAATGGATGGGGGGGTGATTGGGGTGGAGGTGTGAGATTTCTCTCGTTTTGTATCCTCCTCCCCCCCTCCCTTTTTCAGGCCCCTAACAGGGATCCTTCCGAAACGAAAGTTGAGGGTATGTCCTCTTGACATTATCGTTTTTGCTGAGATGTCGTCGATGCCCAGGATCATGACAATCCCAGGCCCCTCCGCTTTCACTGAGTGGACTTTCCATTCCTCAGCGCAGATTCCATCATTCTGCGCTTTCACCAGCGCTAAGGTTCTCTGTTCTTCTCCTAGTTTTGTCCTAGGGAAGAACACTGCTATCGAGTGAGGTTTGGGAACATCCTCCCCAACCCTCACTGTTAGTTTCTTTTCTTTGTTTAGCTCCAGTTTGGGAGCTATTTCCTGTAGCCATTGTACAGTTTTGCCATCTTGACAGTCTAGGACCATCATTCCTGGCCTGAAGTGTATGCCTTCAAACTGTATTTTAGCTTCCCATCCTTTTAGAATTTCTTCTATGAGGGTTTCCTCTAGATGGGTCAACTCTTCCGTTGTTAAAGTTACCAGAGGGTATTCCTCTGGTAGCAAAGCCACTCTTATGATCTTTGCTGCTCCAGCGTAACTAACGCTAGGAGCAGCCTCTCTGGCTTTAGACAGTGCCTGAGGAGTGGAGGGCTTAGCTTTCTTGTCCTTTCTCAGTTCCTTGGGGGTAAGAGATTGCTCTCTTGCCCTCTTACTGGATGGTTGTGTCTCCAGTTTCTCTTGTTGGATTTTAGCCTTCCTTTCGTCGGCTAATTTCCTTGCTTCTTCGGGTGTTTTCCCCGATTTTATAGCCCTCAGGTACCATTTGGTCATAGCTCCGCTAAGACCTTTCCTGAGAGGGTCGTCTTTTCCGCCTGGTTCTCCCAGCTTTGGTAGTTCGGCGGAGGCTTTTTTCTTACCTTTTGGTTTCCCAAGAGGAGGTCTGTATCTTCTAGTGTCGCTACTTGAAGGTAGTGAACCTTTCGTTTGAGTGGTGTTTAATTTCCCACGTAGCGACTGAAATTTATTTTTGGAAGGGAGAGGTGGTCTCTCCTTTGCTTCTGAGGACTGAGTGTCCATCTGGGGGTTGGTTCCCAGATTACTAATTGGGTTTGGAGCAGTGGAATCCTGCTCTGGGTTATGTTTTTCGTTTACTTTGCTCATTGAAATCCCACGAGTAGCTAGGGAACTATAAGGTCCACTCCATCAGAGCCCCGCATGATGGAGTAAGGCTAAATACTCTCTGATGTCGCCCGGTGTCAGAGAGGCTCCGTTCAAGACAGCCACATTAACCCCGGCTGCCAGTGAATCACTCGGCACGGAACGCATGACACCTTTGATTGGGGCGGATGCTGTTTTCTGTCAAGCCCAAGACTCTTCTTAGGGGACTGATAGGATAGAGGGAGAGGGGTTGGTGATAGGAGTCTATTTAGTGAGGAGTGGTTAGGAAAGTGAGTACCTCACTTGGGGATAGGACACCAGAGCCCCTTTAGCCTTTTCGCACCGTACCATGCCGTGGGGATCAATATGAATCCCCCCGTCAGAACGGCGACGAACGTTTCCCGGGGTTCACTACTTGGAAGCGGGGTTGGTCTTTGAACCCCTTCAACAATTGATACACAACTAGTCTACTTTAATAAGGAGGGGTTATGGATGTTCTTATACCATTTGAAAGTGTATTAAATAATAAACTTTTCGTGAAGATTGACAATTTCTAGGGTCAAACTTAATTATTTAAAAGTATTGACAGCACCAGCGAATTGAGCCGAAGGTCGTGGGTTCGACTCCGGCTCGTGTCACTAATTTTTCTTTTCAACCGTCTTTGCATAAAAATTAGAAATAAAATTAATAATAAACAGATAACTAATTAAATATTAGGGCATACCTATTTATACATTATTTCTTAAAAACCAAACTTTGTAGTATTTTTCAAATTTGAACATTTATTAAGGTCCTTAATTGAAAATTACTTCAGATGAAAATAGTATAAATCTAATTTAATAGCCATGAGATTTGTGTTTTTCTCAAGTAATGTAACATCAATGGAAAAACTAACAATTGTTAACATCATAGATTGAAGATAGGTAAATACATAGATAGGGACTATATGTTGGAATTGTAGGGTCTACAAAAAATTATTATATATAATAAAAAAATTATAAACAATTATTTAAAAAAAATATTTTAAAAATTTTCGCACTATCTATGGGACACCCTGTAGATTGCAGTTTAAATCCACTTTAAATTTCTAATTGATTGCGCTTGACAGACAAACCCAGCAATAAAAGGCAGATCTGGATCATCAGAGTTGATGAGCATCTCTGTTCATCCTGAAAAAAAAATTAAGATAATAAATGCTAATTATATTTTTAAATGTTCAGTTCCAGATCAGGATCATTATATTATGAGGACGATCAAAGAGCTTCTAACAATTTATATACCCAGGTGTGTGCAAATCCACCAAATGTTTAATTTCACCGATTTCTCTCTTATCTCCCAGTTCGGCGATTTTGAAGAAAGGTCCCAGTGTTTTATTTTGGAAACTGTGTGTGGTAATTTTCTAAGGAAAAAATCTCGAAATCCTCACAACCAGGCGTTATATGTAAGAGACTAGTTTTTCTCATGTTAAGATTTGTTTGATAATTTTTATTTTTCCCCAGGCATTGAAGTTTTTAGAGGAATTGTTCACAGCATTTACCAACTCGCCTGAAATTGTAAAAAACGTTCTACGCTTGACTTTCGACCGTATGTGTGATATATTTATGTTCTGTGATGATAAAAGCCAGGTGCACTCTGCCGCCAAGGATATCCTAAGGCTGTTTTTAAACAGCAGTTCAATCAGAAAAGGAAACTTTTTGATGTATGTATTGAAACAAAACATTTTCACAATATCCTTGAATAATTGGTGGATTTTCACAGGGATGACATCGTCCGGCTTCTCACTTCATTGGCGAATGAACACCTTGCCTGGTCGTCTCGTCAACTATTTGAACTCGTCGTTTTCCTCTCCTCAGAAGCCCCTGATCTCACGTCCCGCTTCCTTCCTCATCTCCTTGAAATTATAAAAGAAGTAGAAAAGAAACGAGGTGTTGGCTATGATAAAACTTTAAGGTAAGAGAATATTTAAGCACTGCAGGCCAAACCGAGCAAGTCTGGGCTGAAATGATCCCAAACCAGGGCACACATGTTCATTTTCAAATATAATGTTTTATTTCTGAAAACAAAATGTAAATTAATATTATAATGGATAATTATTACAGAATCAAGGAATAACACACAATAAAATTTAAATTGTTAAACAAATGAAGTATTCAATTCACTAGTTTTCATAGTCCGATTGACCAATTAATATCTTTCAATTAAATAAGGTTTTTAGGTGAGATAAAAAAGTCAATGTCACAAGCGGGATTCGAACCCACGACCTTTGGCTAAATACGCCGCTGCTCTACCACTTGACTATTGTGACTTCAATCCACTCGGACATTAACTTCCCATCCCAACCCACGTTTTGAATTTTCTCTCCTTTTTGCCATTTTTCAAATGTGTATTTGATTCTCAGCGACAAATGAAATGGCCACAGAGAGCTATAGTGAAGATATACTTCATTTTAACTTATTCAATTCACTAGTTTTCATGGTCCGATTAACCAATTAATATCTTTCAATTAAATCAGGTTTTTAGTTGAAATAAAAAAGTCAAGTCACGAGCGGGATTCGAGCCCACGACCTTTGGCTAGATATGCTGCTACTCTACCACTTGAGCTATCGTAACTTCAATCCACTCAGGCACTAACTTCCCATCTCAACCCCACCTCTTGAATTTTCCTCTTTTTTGCCATTTTTCAAATGTCGTGTAATCTATTTGTCCGAGTGGATCGAAGACACGATAGCTCAAGTGGTAGAGCAACGGCGTATTTAGCCGAAGGTCGTGGGTTCAAATCCCGCTTGTGACACTGACTTTTTTATCTCAACCAAACCGTAATTAATTGAAAAGTAATTTGTAAACTTAACTACATTTTTCAGCAAATATATACTTATTTATTTCAGAACATGAGATGATAATGTTTGTTGAAAAACTGTGGAGTGAGCTAATCGCATACTTGAAAGAAGTTTCAAATCATTTCAACACCACCTTTTGAATTTTCTCTCCTTTTTGCCATTTTTCAAATGTCGTTTAATTTATTTGATTCTTGACAACAATTTAAATCGCACGAGAGCTTTAGTGAAGTATACTTCATTTTAACTTTCATGGGTTTGAATCCTGCTCGTGCACTAACTTTTTCATTTCAACCAAAACCTTATGTAAAAAGAATAATTATACATATATGCTTTAGCTCAGTGATTGGCAAATTGTGCTCCGCCAGCCACAGCTGTGCCACAAGGACGCTGTGAAAATTTCCTATAAAAAATATTATTTTCATATTGATAAAAAAAACCTTATAAACTAAACCCCCCTTTATAAAACCCTGAAAACTGAGACACTGATGGCCATCCAATCTCAATATGGATATTAGCGAGACAGCTGCAATTGTGTATTTTCTATTATTGTCAAAAAAAAAAGTATTCACTTTTATATTTTTGCTATTAAGTGCGGAATCGCTTTTCAAAAGGCAAGTTTTTCAATTTCACAAGAAAGTCAAGAGTTATTTATTAAATAAAATTGCAGACAAAATAAGAAATTTAGATTTTTAAGATTAAGAGTTAGCTTTTCTGAATTGGAAATGAATTACTACTACTATTTCCCCAAGTTCACACTGAGATAGATTATTGTTTTGACTTGAGCGCTACGGAATAATTTTGATATATTAAGCAGGCTAGAAACAAAAAAAGTTCGAAAACCGTTGCTTTAGCTTGTTCTGAACTTTCTCTAAAAAAAAAAAAAGTGGCTATTATTTAATCGCAATTTTTATAATCAAACTTTTACAAAAATAAGATTTAATTAATTAGGTCTGACCAGTTTTGTGCCAGCAGTTGCGGTTCTTCGTTAAGGCCTAGTTAATTATTTTGGTAATAATTTTATTTAAAAGCCATCATTTCAAATGGCAAAAAGGAGGGAAAATTAAAAAAGGTGGGGTTGAGATGGAAGGTTAGTGCCCGAGTGGATCGAAGTCACGATAGCTCAAGTGGTAAGTATCGACGTAACAAGCCTAAGGTCGTGGGTTCGAATCCCGCTTGTGACACTAACTTTTTTATCTCAACTAAAAAACCTTAATTAATTGAATTTATTTAAAAGATTGAGTCTATGATTATAATTCATTGGATGAAATTTCAATTATAATTAAGATTTTAGTAAATAAGGTTTTTTGTAACTTAAGCTTACCTTATTAGTTATATAATCTTGAAATTAAAAGGATTTAGTGGTAGTTTAATCTTACCAGAGAAACCTGCTCTTTAATCGATCATCCACGAGAAATTTTACTTATTTTATTGTTTGTATACTTCTTTCGATGGTTGTATTAATTAGACTATTTCTCTACTTTTTTTATAAGAAAAATGTCAGGTCAAGATGCAGTTATATAGGAGCTGGTAGTGGGTTACTTTTTGTTAAAATTAGGATTTATAAACGGAATTTTATAATCAATAAGGATCAAGCAGTAATAATTCAAATTAATTATGATTCTAGCTCTAAATTACACACACGCCTGTCACTTTCGGAGTGGAAAGTAAATCTTTGTTGGGCAAATTATAACTATTGATTAGTTCTACTATTTAGATAGTTGGATTAACAGTTTGAATCGGCGGAACATAAAAGTTTGTATATTTGGTTTAAATTAGTTCACATATTCCTTAAATCGTTTAATTTACCATAAAAAAAATGCTACAGACTTTATGATCCAATGCAATCCATCTTTGGGTTTTGGGCCTTTTTTTAAATTTTATTTTATCTTTTACATTTTCACATAAAAAACAAGCATTAAAATTAATTTTTTATGAAAATGAACAAGGTACGTGGCAATGTCAACATCGTTGATCACTTTCTTGTACAATGAAAATTAACTATTTAGTTTTTGCTTTTGAAATACAGTCTTTTGATAAAAAAGCTTACTTAAGAAGAAGTTTTATTTTGCATTAATTTTCACAGTACTTAATTAAGCCCATTCTCGCTTGATTAGCCTGTCAGACGCATTTTCTATCTTCAGTGTGTCTTTCTTTTTTACTTAATTCTGTCTTAACTTCTTTTAGATAATTTAATTTTAACCTTTTTTCAGACTTGGGTTTGAAAGGATTGAATCTCGTTTAAGAGCGATTAAAAACGAAGAAACTTGACAACTGTGGTTTTAAATTCTCAGATAAAAAGTGAAGTATGGAGAGTTGCATTAGTTTACAATTGAGGATTTAATTTTTTTAAGTTTCTGTGTAAATAATTTAACTTAAAATCTATATACATACAAATTGAATATATTTTCTTAACTGTAAGGAATGAGTTTTTGGCAAGGCTTGCAATTAAACTGTTCAGATTGTACATTTGTTCCTGAAAAATTGTCACATCACAATTATGAAATGCCACAAATTTATTTTCCAATTGTAAAGTTTACATACATTTTTTGCAAATATATTAAATTATTTTTTATTTCAATTTTGATTGAGATTTCATACTCAGTATTGATCTCCATTCTTCTCCAAAGTGAATGTGGGTACAAGGTCAACCTACTGTGACCCATTTGTTTTCTACAGTCTCTGAATTGTTTCCAATTTCTGTTATGTTTTTTCAATCCATGTATTGTAAATATAATTTGTTATTGTAATGCATCACTTGGTTAAATACAGTGCTGTGATATGTATTTATTCGTTTTGATCAAACCTTGAGCTCATGTTTATTTATGAGAGAAATTACCAGATCCCATTGGTCGGCTCTTTAAGCTGCTGTATCAGTTTACATAATCGAAGTGGTTTGCAAGACCGGCTATTGTTATCTCGACCACTGTACAAACAAGATGTCATTCATTAGAATGATCCGGTTTTCTATTTTGAGGCGTTTTTCCTCTACGGCAGTTAAACCGTTTGATCAAATGCCAGGCCCTAAAAGGGTGCCTTTGTTAGGAACATTATGGAAATATTTTCCTTATATAGGTAAGTAATATTACTACATTAGATTCTACATAATAAAATTATTTCTGGCTTCACTATTTTATGAAGTTTTTCCAGCCAATAAAGTAAAAAGAACAATAACTTACATCTGTTACAGTATTTTTTTAATTTAATTTTACACTTTTCACAAAGTAACAGTTCCTCTCATCAGACAAATTTGACCAGTATTAAAAAATGTGTAATTTTTTTGTTTTTATAACAAAACAATTATTACTATTATTTTTAAATTAAACTCTCTAACCCAATTACAAACAAAGAGTTTTATATTAGTGCATGTAAGAAATATTAAACATTTAGCAATTTGAAACATCAGATTGGCAACTTGTATTTATCATAGTGTTTACTAGGAGAGAAATTGTAATTTTAATTGATTATTTGAAATCGTGAGCTGCAATCTGGTGTGACGTAGATTTCAGAAAAACATTTTCTTTATCGTGCCAACGTTTCGACATTTATTGAGATCATCTTCAGGGCCTGGGATTTACAAACATTGTTTAAACTTAACAAATACATATAGGATGTGAAAAAAAGTGAACTTATACAATGCAAAAAAAAATTTTTATAGAGTATGCAATCCAAAAGTCCACAAAATCAGAAGAAGAAAAAGGCACAATCAAAATGCATTAACATAATAACAAATCACTTTCAACACCTCACTACAAATCAACACAACATATCTCAACAAACACACACCAAAACCAAAAATTTTCTCAAAAATAATCCTGACCTACTCATTCTTTGTGCTGATAAAACAAAACAAACAGTAGCAATCAGCAAAAAAGAGTACAGGGAAAAAATTAACAAACTTATCAATGACACAAACACATACAGCACAATTAAAACAGACCCTACCCCTTCTCTCATCAAACAGACGAACGAAATTCTGCAAGAAACGCTTAAACAAAAAAACACGAGAATGACACATCTACACAGAAAACACTTTGAGCCCTGAAGATGATTTCAATAAAAATCGAAACTTTTTCAATTAATTAAGGTTTTTAGTTAAGATAAAAAAAGTCAGTGTCAAGAGCGGGATTCGAACCCATGACCTTCGGCTATAGACACCTTATGATTTTTCCTTCTTGAATGTAGGATAATAGGTCATCTCAAAAAAACCTCAACCAGTTTTTATCCACAACTTTTCGGATTTATTTTAATCCTTCCTCAGGTGAGTTAACAGAACATGTTCTGTGTACAGGCGTTAAATGTGGATAAAAACTGGTTGTGGTTTTTTTGAGATGACCTATTATCCCACCTTCAAGAAGGAAAAATCATAAGTTTAACTGTTGAGGTCGAAATATAAGAAAACATCAACATAGACATCTACAAATCACTTCAAAACAACTCACCAATGCTCCCGAAACTATACGGATCTGTAAAAACACATAAACCTGAACACCCTCTAAGACCCATATTTCATTTGTAAATTCCCCTATGTATAACATGACAAAATACCTAACAAACATACTCAACATCACAGATAACACATATAACGTAAAAGATTCATTTCATTAACAAGATTAGTAATTCCTTAAATTCACTAATTTCGTGGTCCACTTGACCAATTAATACTTTACAATTAATTAATAATTGAAAAATGGCAAAAGGAGGGAAAACTCATAAGGTGGGGTTGAGATGGAGAGTTGATGTCCGAGTGGATCTAGGTCACGATAGCTCAGGTGGTAGAGCAGCGGCGTATCTAGCCGAAGGTCGTGGGTTCAAATCCCTCTCGTGCCATGAAAAAAACTTTTTTTCATCTCAACTAAAAACCTTAATTAATTGTAAAAAATTAATAATATTCACATCCCCTCACACTACTCTCTCATGTCCCTTCCAATAGACATAACAGTGAACATTAACAGTGGCTAATATGCAAAGATCATAAGGCAAAAAAAAAAAAAAAAAAAAAAAAAACATTAAACATAACACCACACACAAGTCTATCAAAGAACACATTCATAACAATGATTTGACACTGCTGTACTAAAGGATATTATTTTCAACAATCAATTTTACAAACAACCATTTCGCCATAGCCATGGGTAGCAACCTAGGCTCGTTACTTGCAGACTTAATTATGACACATCTATTAAACACATGCCACAATTTCCTTTCACATTACCCTTCCTCACTAAATACATAGATGATATACAGACAACAGCTCACACAGATTAAATTCAAACTACATTAGATATATTTAATACGCCTACAATTTACACATGAAATCGAAAACAACAAAAAAATACTATTTTTAGATACACTCATAATAAAACAACCAGATGGCACATTAATCACAGATTGGTATCAAAAACCAAGAAACACAGATCGCTACCTCAACTTTACATCTCACCATCCTCTTCATACAATAATATTACCCTAAGCCATGAATCATTTCACCACAAGAACATAAAGATAAACAGATCCTCAATAACAATCACTACCCTAAACACATAATCAACAACTACAACTCAACCCTAACACCATCCGTTATTAAACACATTTCTCTCATCAGATAACTTTTTTCCTCCTAGTTTGAAGTGCACCTTTGACTTTACTAAATCCGGAATAGCACTTGTCGAATCGCTTGTGAATGGCCATCTTGTCGGGAATTGTTCTTTGCGTATCTGGTTGTTCCTCACCACCATTACAATTTATTGCCATTTGTGCTATTTTATTTTTGAATATTCGCAGTTGCTTTATTTTGGATGAAGATAATTAAAAAAAATAATAAGATAATAAATTAGCAAAGCAAGTTTGGGCTTTATCTTGGATTTACTGTTTACAATAGAATATAGTTATACCCAGACGAGCATACCCTTCAGTCACCTTCTTCCAGGATTCGATTTGTAAGGTTGGTCGGTCGCAAGGTAAAGATTTTTGCTTTGCACTTTGAAGGGTTTATCTCCACTTTTCCATTTATCACAATAGTTTGATATATCCTCTAAAACAAAATCCTATAAAAATTAAATTGTTAAATTAATATTCAAAAAATATTCGCTAGTTTCGTAGTCCGCTTGGCCAATTAATATCTTTCAATTAATTAATGTTTTTAGTTGAGATAAAAAAGTCAGTGTCACGAGCGGGATTCAAACCCACGACCTTCGGCTAGATACGCCGTTACTCTACCACTTGAGCTGTCGTGGCTTCGATCCACTCGGACACTAATCTCCCATCTCAACCCCACCTTTTCAATTTTCCCTTCTTTTCACCATTTTTCTTCAAGTGGATTGAAGTCAAGATAGCTCAAGTGGTAGAATAGCGGCGTATCTAGCCAAAGGTCATGGGTTCAAATCCCACTCTTGACACTGACTTTTTTTATCTCAACTAAAAACCTTAATTAATTGAAATTCAAAAAATATATTGATCTTGATATTAAATTGTACTTTTTATTATGTTTGTGTAATTGTTCTGATGAGAGGATGTGTTACTTCCCAAAACATGAAAAATTAAATTTCTCATTTCTCATTATTTCTGTAGTTTTGGCTAGAAAAACTCCATAAAATAATGAAACCTGAGATAATTTGATTTTCAACGCCAGGTAATAAACACCAAAATTTAAAAAAACGCTAGTTTCGTAGTCCGCTTGGCCAATTAATATCTTTCAATTAATTAATGTTTTTAGTTGAGATAAAAAAGTATTATAAAATAAAATAAACTATTATAGATTAATCTGGCAAAAATATAACATTGTAGTAAGCATTCAAAATGCATGTCACAGTTTTAAGTATTATAAATGTATTTTAAACACTCTGGAGTTACAATTTTTCATCTGTTCTCTACAATTCAAAATAAAAATTAATCATACATGCAGTTTGAGCTTGAGGTCTGCCTACTCTCAATAAACACGGCAAACTTTTAAGTTCAACAATTTGCTTATCTCAAAATTATATGAATTTGCAGAAAGAAACAGCACTGATATTAATATGAATATAGTAATTCAATAAAGAATAACATGATTAACTCCATCAAAAACAATATAGACATGCAGAATTGTTCATCAATCGCTTTAACGAGCAATCCTTGACTTGTCATTTTACTTTAAACTATTAGAATTCAAGTTGAATATTTCTATTTCATGCATGTAACTGTAAAGAAAATTTTATCAGTCAGGTTAACAATAACAGCACTACTTTGCTCATAAAGAGCAGAATTGATTGTATAATATAAACACCTCACCTATTTGTTCAACTTATCCGTTCCAAGGGCGTCTTCCCTGCTGTGATAAGGCATGCACTAGTAATTCTTATCCATAAATAGGGTGACATTGAAGGACTCTCCGATAAAAGAGTCGGAACTGCATCGCAACAATGAATCTACGCAGCCCTGACTCTGCCCTGCAACATGAATCGATTCAAAGAATCTCAGTGTGTACTAGGCTACACCATGACCAGTATTGGTCTATTGTGCATCTCCATTTTTTTATCCACACTGGCTTATTTTTGCCACTCTGAGTCTGTACATATGCTTCTGGAGTCTGCAGTGTGCAGTCAGCAATGTAACTAATATTCCAGTCCTAGCACTTCCTAGATTTAGTAGTTCTATTGTTAGTTTCTGAGATGGTGCTTTGATAAACTTCTCTGTATGCCTTTGTACCAGACTACATTACAATTGAATGGAGGATTTATTTGTAATCCATTGTCTAATGGATATACGTTTTTGCAGTTTGGTAAGCCACAAAAGGGTTCAGGGCCAATAGGTGTCATTGAACTCCTTGGCCAATTTATCAGCCTTTCTGTTGTCCCTCTGCCCTGGCACGCAGACAAGGGTAATTTTGTTATTTTCTACAATGTCTGACAGGGCAGGCCCAATCGATTCTAGACTTTACTGCTGATGCAACAATTGCCTTCAGCGCCGCCTGGCTATCCGAGTCCGCTTGAAAAACAGTGGCTATTGTCCAAGGCTTATATGAATTATAGTGCTTACTTTATGTCCATACATGCCAGCTCCTGATCTATATTCGGTTTGTAAACCAGATACTGTCAGCATTAACTGGGATCCTTTTCTACCAGTCTGCTCTACAAAGTATTTTGATAAAAAAAATTTCTCAAAACAATTTAGGGGACATGGCATTAGTAGGCAATAGGCATCCCCAAAGTTCTGACTAGCTGAAGCTCCCCTAGAGTTGCTCCTTGTTATGTGAGTAAGCTATTGGAGCCTGTCCTTGCAATAGCCATTGAATTGTCTGGCCTCTTCCTGGATAAAGATGTGTAGTGTCGGTAGACTCAGAAGGACTTCCAGGGCAGATGTTGGCAAAGTGTTCTCATTGCCCAAGTGCTGCTCAGACACTCCAGTCTCTGAACAATACTGGATCTGAACTGCCCTTAGCTCTAATGTCTTAGTCCACCAAACCACTGATCCCTAGGGTATCATGGGTCTAACAACCGCTGTGTAAAGCCATAGGAACACCTTTAGGTTGAGTCCCCACCTTTTCCCACATCGGTGTTTGCATCTGCCAATAGCAATCTTTGCTCTTTGTGAATTTGTTTAGTTGTTGATCCCATGAAAGTCTCTGGTAGAAGGTGAAGGTTTGATTAATGTTGAGATCATAGAAATTACTTAGAATTTTGAGCTTGTGGCAAACAACTATCTAAGAGGCCTGAATATTTGGGTCAGACAAGAAATAATGTTAATTTATGGTGTGCCAACAGGGGATTATGACTTTAACAAGTTGACTGATGTTGGATTTATGAAACTCAAACAATACGGTAGTGTTGTACGTGAAGAGTTCGGCTCAGGAATTTTCATCGTTAACGTTTTCGAACCCGAAGACATTGAAATGGTGTACAAAAATGAAGGAAAGTTTCCATCGAGACGAAGTCACCTTGCCTTGCAGCACTATAGGGAAGCCAGGCCTCACTTATACAATACGGGCGGCTTGCTCCCTGTGTGAGTTTTATAATAACCTTTTATGATTATTTTATTTCGCAAAGTTTTATTTTTTTAGGAATGGCAGTGAGTGGTGGAGGATAAGGAGCAACTTCCAAAAATCCTTGAGCAAAATCAAAGCAGTCAGAGCATTAATACCCAAAAATGAAGAGATTTTTGATGAATTTTTCGATAAGTTTGTAAAGCCTGGAGTACCTAATAACAATTTTCTCAGCGAAATATCTCGTCTCAATATTGAATGTAATCATTACATTGTTTTATTTAAGTGATTATATTATTAAATATAATAACATTTTATTATAGTAACGTGGATGCTGTTGTTTGGGGAACGACTTGGTGCTTTTGAGGACAAAAATTTGCATCCAGACTCAATTCCTTCTCGTTTAATGTCAAAAGCTGAACTAGTAAACCATATCATTATTGCAACAGACAGTACTGAAACTTTTTGGAAAATAGTTAAAACAAAACCTTACAAGCAAATGGAGGAGGCTTTTGATTTTATTGAAAAGTATTTATAAAGATAATTTATAGTTGTTTTATAGAAAGATTTACATGAAATAGATTACAGGACAATTTATCCTCAATTGAAGAAAACTCATGATCGTGTTATGAATAAAAAATGTGATGTAAATGAGGAAAAATGTTTAATTGAACAATATTTTGAAAACCCTGCTATTGACTTTAAAGATGTTTTCGGGATGGTAGTTGATTTAATTCTTGGCGGAGTTGACACTGTAACTATTATTTTTGGTATAAGGAAGAACATTAATTTGTAATATTTCATTTCTGTTTTATTAAACATTGCAGACTTCATATACATCCAGCTTTATTGTTTACCATCTAGCCAATAACGAAAGAGCACAAAGGAGGTTAAACGAAGAAGCTTCTAGGCTATGTAATAATTCTCCAATCACATCAGAAATTTTAAATGAGGCTAACTATGCACGTGCTGTCCTTAAGGAAAGTCTGAGGCTCAATCCGATTGCAATTGGTATCAGTAGAATCCTTGACAATGATACAATTCTCGGAGGGTTCTTGGTTCCAAGAGAGGTTAACAATATGTTACAATTAAAATGTTGATACATTTATAAATTTTTTTTTCTTTTCTCTAACAGACAGTAGTTTTTACACAGAATTGGGTTGCGTGCCGGCAGGAAAAACATTTTAAAAATGCAAATTCTTTTATTCCTGAACGTTGGGTAAAAGGATCTGAGGAGTACACATTTGTGTCACCATTCCTCATTTTACCGTTCAGCCATGGAACCAGGACATGCATCGCTAGAAGACTCGCAGAACAGAACTTACTGACATTTATACTAAAGGTATGTCTTTACTGAATTGTTAAAAAATAAATCTATAATTTACTAATTTTAGATTGGTAATAAATATAACTTAAAATGGCTGGGTGCAAAGCTTGGAGTTGTGACACCACTTATTTGCAAGCCTGACAGCCCTGTACAAGTATTATTTACAACGAAAAATGGACAATCATAACCAGGAAATAAGAGACCCAATTGATTTAAATGATCTTATAATAGAAAATATTTATTATTATTACCTATGTTTAGATTTTTAAAAAATTAATTCTTTCACCTTGAATTTCAAAAATTATTTTAATACTTCCATTAAATCAGTGTGGATTTTTTAATGTTTACATTTTTATCAATACTGACAAACAAGTAATTAATCGTTTATTAAAATGATATGTAAATGAATTGGGATTCAAGGTTAAAAAAGAGTGAATTAAAAAATTAAAAATTCTTTTATTTATAAAATATAGATTAAAATACCAAAATGAGAACTTTGTACAGATTTTATGTAATAAAAGTTTGCACAGTAGACAGTTGGCCTAAATTCTTTATTAATAATTTATAACCCTCCAGGAAATCCATATACAGTAGCAGGTTTTGGAGGTGCTGTTTCAAATTTGACTGGAGGGAGGCCATATTCTGGAGCTGGGGCTGGTGGTGGAGGAGGAGGGGGAGGTGGAGGTGGTGGAGGTGCTGGTAGTCCATATTCTGGAGCTGGGGCTGGTGGTGGTGGAGGAGGTGGAGGTGCTGGTAGTCCATATTCTGGAGCTGGGGCTGGTGGTGGTGGTGGTGGCGGAGGAGGGGGAGGTGGCGGTGGTGGTGGTGGTGCTGGTAGTCCATACTCTGGAGCTGGGGCTGGTGGTGGTGGTGGCGGNGTGGTCCATATTCTGGAGCAGGTGCTGGTGGCGGCGGTGGTGGAGGAGGTGGTGGAGGAGCCGGTGGATATGGAGCTGGTGGCCCATATTCTGGAGCAGGTGCTGGCGGCGGTGGTGGCGGTGGAGGAGGAGCCGCTGGCGGGTATGGCCCAGCATCTGGTTCCGACTGCGGCTCAAAATCATCCTCAGACGGTGGTGGCGAATTTTGTACCTCGGGTACCACTGGAGGAGGATACGGTCCTAAAGCCGGCGGGTACGGACCTCCTTCCCCTACATATCCTTCATCGGGCTCTTGCGACATTGGAACTTCACGTTTGGACTGTCTATAAAAACGAGGCTCAGCTTTTATTCCACAAAGGGCCAGACAGGCCCACATCACGATCCACCTCTGCAAAAAAATTAATAATTTCAAATAAAAAATCATATTCCTTCGATAATTAGGATGATGGTCAATATCGCACTAAATAAGACAATACATATAACACTTGGTTTTGTACCCTTGGAGTCTAACTTCTATTAACTGTTTTTCATTTAGTTGGGTGGGACTAGAATGAAATCAGTCGAGGGTAAAGTATTGTTTAATAGATTGAATTGCATAACAGACGAGCGGCATACGGTGCTGTTCTCCTCTGTTTGCCTATCTCCGATCATAGTGAAATTAAAAAATAATTTAAGATCCGCTTTTTCTATTCTAGTAATTTGTCACAAGCTAAATTGTGTTATGTATAAGATTTTTTCAGCGTTTGCTGCCCAACCGTAATGCCTGCTGACTGGGATAAACAGATAAGGGTAATTAGGCTAAATAAAAACTCCAAAAATCACTGAAAACTATAGTGCAATTGATTTCCTAAAAGTTCTACAGTTTTTTTTCATCTTACCATTCTCGTTGATGTGTGTGAAACTGCTGAAGAGTGGACACGTGCCAGCTCTTATATACCCCCCATAACGCGAACATCCCCCGATGGAATTTGAAATTTCCTCCAGGGTATATTATTTGTCTACCGAAGAAGTAAACAACCGCCACCCGCAAGAATTGGCCTAGCCATATCCTGAGGGCCTCAAGGAAGAGCTCATATGAATTGCAGTCGAGTATTATATTAATAATATGTATTATTAATAGATAACAATAGCATTTAAATTTGAACGCCTAATTAACCTTTTAAAATTGATTTTTATTGAAATTGGTAAAGATTTCTACCTGATCTTTTGGCATATTTAGTAAAATATTAACCATGTGCTTTGATTTTAATAATAAGTTAGTGTAATACACTAATTGTCATGAAAAATATTTATAAAAACATGAGGAAGATGATATAAGGCATAAAATAAACCCCAACTACAACATAAATTATTCTCAGAAAAAACAAAGATAATAGAAGATAGATATGGTAAAAATTAAATGAATACAAAAAAGTCACACATAATTGAGTCGTGTGTTGTGTCGTCTCCTTGGCTCCGTACAGAGAGCGTGTAGGCATGTCGCCGGATTTATGAATGATTCTCGAGCCCAGCAGTCTGGGTTTCTGGGTCCCCTGTTCCGTTTTTGATATTTTTTTGAATGTATGTAGGTATAGCGTATGTGCTTTGTTTGAATGCTTGTATTTATCAGTGTGAGTGAACAGCAGTGTATTTGTTTAGGGTCGATGGCGGAGTATCCCATACTACACTGATTAATCAGAATGTGTGCAATGCTTGAATGTATTTGTTTGTGCGACTGACCTAATTTTATTAGTATTAGGCTAGATTATAATTTGCATGGGTTTGGGGCTGAAATATCCTAGCTGTCCATCTGGGCATCTGGCTTAAGGGAGAGACCAGCGACTCTGCCACATAACGGAGTTGGTGAACTCCCTGATGTATAGAACCTAGGGGTCAGCACTTCGGGGTGAAAGTTCGAGTAAAAAACTAATTTAATTGAGTAAGGTTTAAAGCGTCGGTTTGTTTGACATATTAGCAGTAGACCATCTATGGCCCGCTTCACCTCGTACATTTCTTCTAGGAAGGTCCATTTGCTACAAATCAATTATTTAATTTTGGCAATTCATGTCGATAGACGAGGTTGTAGAACTCCTTCAACCTGATGATGAGCTGAAAGCTCGAAATCCGGATCATTGGAAAACAACTTACTTTGAGTAGGTAGGAACTATCTTTTTAAAAAGGGTTGAACACCGCACTCACTCCACCATTCATCAAATCTTCAGTTCTAATTTTAAACCTGTTACAATTTTAGTTCTTTAGAAAGTTTTGATTGTTACCTTTGAGTTCTGACCCGGGTTTTCTGTTTCGACGATGTCTCGCCCATTGTATAGTCCGGACAAATGAAAGCTCACTGTTGTCTTGGTCTGTAATACGCATTTGTGTACAGACCCATGTGTAAACAAATTGCGGACTTGAAATTGTAAAAGTTCGTCGTGGAAAATCAGTTAAAGCCATTGCGTAGCACGAGCTAGCAAAACATTCTATTTTTGTACATCGATATTATCATTGATGACAGACATTTCTGAGCCTAATTGAGTCCAAACACCCTCCTGGTTTAATTAGTTTGTAAAAGCTCTGGCGTGTTTTAAATGTGTTGTTTTTCAAATTTGTAACATTTTTCCACCATGTTACCTGTTATTTTTGGCGTTGAAATCAGTCCAGATCATCCAGGAGCTTGTCGTATCAGCGTTCTTTCCTGTAAAAAAATAACATGAAGTTTTTGAGTTCAAATAGTCTGTAAATAATTATATGTACACTAACATGCAAAAATTATATTATTTTCTAGATAAAGACTAAAATAAATGATCAAAACAATAAAAGACATTTGGTATAACTTCCGAGTTTGCAGGTATTACATAAATTCAAGCAGTTAACTGCATATTAGCTGTAGAAATTAAATATTTATGCATAGAGATTAAAGATCTTTGAAAAATACTGAAAATTTTGTTTCAGATTACATTGGTTACTATGTCATTTTCAGCAATTTGACACAAAATTAGTCGATACAGGTATCTGATGACCAGAAGAGAAGGCCTCGTAGGACCTATTAAAATTTTTTTATTTATTTATCATTCAGTTTGTCAATACTCTCAATTACAAGATAGAAAGAGGAAAACATAACGAACAAGTCAAAACACCCGCGTAACAAAGTTAGCAGAACTTTTGTTTAGTGAATACAGAAGATGCAGTCGTTGAACTTTCACCAAAACATGGTTCTTTTATACGACCACACAGCTTAAATGAAAATAACTTGATTTATTTTAAAATTCAATATCGCTAACTATCCCTAAACATTTTTTCATCTTCATGTCATATCTCCCCCAAAAATCGATTGTTCAGGGTCTATTCGAAAGGATTAATCAATTTCGACAGTTTTGTTAGGTCTACCATCTTTTCTGAACTTTTGAAGAAAAAAATACGCACATATTTCTCATATGAAGTTTTTCCAGTGTGTAAACTGTACTCGTGTTAAGTTCATCATTAATTTGTAGTTGTGAATTGTTTGTTATGGGAAGTTAGTGTCCGAGTGGATCGAAGTCTTTGACGTAACAATTAAAAAGTAGGAGACTAAGAATTGATCCCTGAGTAACTCTTTTGTCAATTTGTGCAGATTTTGAGTTAAATGTCTTGTTCAAAACTTATGAGTTAATTCAGTCTTATCCAAAATACTGATGGTGGGTTCTAATGGGGCCTTTAGTGTTAAAAACAGTCACAGCATGTTTAATTGGCAGTTCGCTATTAGATAAAAATACCAAATCCAAAAACAATCCTTGGCGATTTTGAACGATGTTGGTTTGAATCATATGCGTCAGTGTGATAAAGGTTCAGTAGAAGTGTTTTGATACTGAACTTAGATCTTATTGCATTAACATTTTGGTAAAAACATGTAACTTAGTTAAGACTAGTACTATTTGAGGATGTCCTCTAATGTACTTTATAGTAAAGTCCCTTTTCCCTTAATGAGTTTTTCATTGTGTTTATTCCTGAGTTGGTTTAGCAATTCTTGTTCCATTACAGTTAAATCTTTTTAAGTTATTACACGCTGAAAAAAAGCCTCTTGTTTTAACATATTGTAATATCCCTTATTCCAATTATTCATAAATATTTTATTTCAAAAGCTTTCCCCCTTGCACCGACTCACAAGATAAGACATTACCAACACCCTTTACTCCCACCATTGCTAATTCCCTCCTAGACTCCCACCAGGGTATATAATAGGAATGAATGTAATGTTTGGAGAGCCTGTTTCCCGTAAGCCCTCCACTCCTGTAGCTATTAATTTCTTAATACAGAAGTTGAATTTTTCCTCTGCCCGTGTAAGTTTACTTCTACCCCAGTCTCCACCCCATAATCCTGACGTTGGTCATCACAATATTTTTATTTCTGAAAGCCTTAAAAATTATCATTTTGTTCTCAAGAATAATTTTGAAAGGTCTAATTAGAAGGTTTACCTAGTCTCTAATAGTCACAATATTATATTCATTTTCTCCAATTACTTTAAGTATATTTAAAACCATTATATTTAGTGGTCTATTGACCAAATTACTTCTTTCAATTAATTATTCTTTTTATTTGAGGTTTTGGTTGAAATGAAAAAGCCAGTGTCACGAGCGGGATTCGAACCCACGACCTTCGGCTTAATACTCCGCTGCTCTAATCACTGTCACGATAGGTCAAGCTTCAAGGCCGGAGGTCGTGGGTTCGAATCCCGCTCATGACACTGGCTTTTTCATTTCCACCAAAACTTCACATAAAAAAAATACACATAAAATTTAAAACTTTTCTTTTGTTACTAGAGTTCATTTCATTCAGGCCTTAAGCCGATATATAATTTTTTAATTCTACTAAATTTTTTTTTAGAACAAGTAATTCGTTTAATCCGACATTACAGTCTTGACTCAAAAAATTCAGCACTCGCTTATCGTCATATACTTTAGTTCGGAAGCAGAAATACCAGCACAATTTGAATGCACGTAACCATTACACTCATCCCAAATAAATAAGTTTTCACAAGTGACTTATTTCTTAAAAATTCAATTATTTATGGGGCAAAACTCAGGATTATTAAATTCACTAGTTTTCGTGGTCCGCTTGACCAATTAATATCTTTCAATTAATTAAGGTTTTAAGTTGAGATAAAAAAGTCAGTGTCACGAGCAGAATTCGAACCCACGATCTTCGGCTAGATTCGCGCTACTCTACCACTTGAGCTATCGTGACCTCGATCCACTCGGACACCAACTTCCCATCTCAACCCCACCTTTTGAATTTTCCCTCCTTTTTTGCCATTTTCATGTGTCAAATGTCAAAAAAGGAGGGGAACTAAAAACCTTAATTAATTGAAACACAGGATTATGTTGACAAGATAACCTCACAAAAGCCTATTTATATTCCATAATAAACATTTTACAGTAGTAGGTATACCGGAGAATTTTGTTTTCCACACAAAAGTAAACTATACGGATGAAGAGTAAATGAATGATAAAAATTTCCAAATGAATTATGTATGTTCTTTTGCCTATTGCTGTTTTTAATTAATTTCCAACATAAATGCGATCATAAACTCCAACCTAAAACTAAACAAAAGTTAAGGAATTCTCTTATTCTATATTTACAAAGTGTACGATATGGACAGACAGGACTTTCCTCTTTCTGAAAATGTTAGCCATTTTCAACTGGCAGAATTTCTTTTATAGATTGGTTGCAATTAACCGATCATGTTTGCTCATACAAAGGTACCTGAAGCCTCTGGCCTGAGGAGGATCTGCAAGTCAATCTACAGGCACAGAAACTGTAATTTAAAGAAATGGACGAACACTTGAGGTGCCAGATATAACCGTCACAACCTCTGAAGAACTCTTAACAAAACTTGCGAACACAGGCTTGGTAATACCCAAAGGAATAATAGGGCTACGTACCGATCATTGGCATCTGAGAAATCACCTTCACAACATAAGTATATGGTGATGACCCCGATTATAGGGTATGCGATGAAGAGGAAATAACAGCCGCATATATTTTTTTTAATCTTACTATCTTCAAATAAGAAGCAACCGCTGAAGAGAGACATGGTACCAAGAACTGGTAAACCGCATTTCTGCCATGACCTATAAAAAAGAAAGTGAACAAAGGAAAAGTACACTAAACCAAAAGGCCGAAAAGCTTGGGGGTGTACCAATAACTCTGACTTCTTTGTATTCTTTTCATGACCTCAAGGCTCATGCACCAGCACTCTTCAACATCTCTATGAATGACCGACCCATCCCTAAAGGTACAAAACTGGTCTTGTATGTGTACCATAGAAAAGTTATATCCTGATCATTCTAATTGCTACTCTCTTAAACTGACTTTAGATAGGCGTTGAAACTAACGCCAGATAATACATTGAAGTTAAAGATCGATATCCGTGTGACGAAAGGTGTTACCTTTTCTAACCTTCGTACCAGACACAATAATTCGTCAATAGGTCTAGATTTCTAAGAGAAGTCACCCACGATAAGGTTTGTCATATATTGAATAATGTACCTACAAGAAAAGTGCAATATAGGTTTCATCCAAAATTCCACCAAAAGACTTTTCTGAGCAGTAAAAATAACCATTTGCTGTATTGGTCTTGCATACCGGCAACAATTTATGCTGGCCCTATCAACACCAAGAAGCGCAAGACGATTCAAAATAGGCGATAGTGTATCACATACCAAAACCTTGCCACCTCTGCGCTATGAAATGAGAAAGATAATTAAGCCCTTTTTTCACATTACGTTCTCAAATAACCCTTTAGTCAAAGATGGGCAGGAAGTTAATAAAATATATATAAAAAATAGCAAATCACTATGTCATACAGTGAATTATGGAGTGAGTACACTCTAGTGAACTTTTAATTCTGCTTAACTGTTGTTTGATGTTTAAGAAAGGGAGTTTTTCTTGTTAAATTCTATCTGGTACTAATCAACATCGTACCTGATTGCAATATTTGGTCATTTTTTATATACTTTGAGAAGTAAAAACAGAAAATTTCAATATAAAGAATGGAGAAATCCAAAAATGACTCATTACGTACATTACTACATGCTTTCGGTCATTTTCTATATAATTTGTGTAGTAAAAACAGAAAATTTCTATATAAAGAAACATAATCCAAAAATGACTCATTGCATACACACTACATGTTTTGGCCTTTACAAATCATTTGGTCATTTTCTATACAATTTGTGTAGTAAGAACAGAAAATTTCGATATAAACATAATCCAAAAATGACTCATTGCAAACACACTACATGCTTTCGGCCTTTATAAATAATTTGGTCGTTTTCTAAATAATTTGTGTAGTAAAAACAGAAAATTTCGATATAAAGAAACATAATCCGAAAGTGACTCATTACATACACACTACATGCTTTCGGCGTTTATGAATAAAAAAAAATTTTTTTTCTCCTTACAAATTTATTAATATTGTAAAACTAATTGTAAGTGACACCCTTGTTATACAGGGTATCAAATTGTTCTCTCAGGTATGTTTTGTCTTTCATAAAAACGACCGTCGGGAAAAGTCATCACCGTCGAATTTTCTATTATTGTTTGCATTTTTATGTCACCCAGTTTGCTGGCCAAAAAAAAAGTATAATACAGAACAGACATTTTTTTTTTTAATTGCCACAATGTGTATAGTTTTCTCATTTAGATGTAAAAATGTACGAAAATGCTTTCCCATATGTGGAATGAAGATAATTCTGTTTTAATTTGATAAACTTGAAGAGTTGTAAAGTGGGTACATTGTGGTTTTCCATGAGATGATTAGGTTTTTGGTCAAGCATTTCCGTCCAATCTTGAAAATCTACATAAATTAATACAAATCAGCTATCAGCATGATGACACCTTGAAGATGAAATCCTAACAAGAGAAAACATCAAGATGATGTTTAACAAACGACTGAGGTAATTATTTTATTTTTTCGCAAAAGAGATTGATTGCCCAATGAAATTTTTTAACAGCATCTTAGCATTTTAGTAGATCGTGGTTATAATGAAACAGGTTAAAAAGTATGGCAGTAATGTTACTAAAATGAAACATCTAAATTGTTCATCCAGCTTTGAATGACAATAAGTACAAGTACAATGACCTTGTTGACGCGCTTTATGTGTTTTTCCATTGACACCAACGTTATGAAATAGTTGGTAGTTTTGAACCTTCGGTTGGATGTCAAAATCCATATCGGCGTGAAAAAATCTCAATCACCCTTTGACGTCTCCCGGGGCGGTATCGGCCAGCTTTCACTTCCAGATTTACTTTTAATACAGCGTGTTGTCCCGTCGCAGTCTATTTTAGGAAATGCCGCACTGTAATTTCCTCCCCTGTTGAGTCAGATATTTGCTCAAACGGACCTGAGGTTTTTCAAGCCCGCCCGTCTCCGGATCGGGATAATAATTGCCGAATAATTTTAGAAGCTGACAAATTTCCAGATTCCTTATCAATTTATTGTTTGGCCGGAGAGAAAAAGGGCGTGTTTTCCTTAGAAGCCTGCGTTTCGGGAAATTTCGTAGTTTGTGGATAGTTACACAAAACATTTGAGGAACGGCTGTTGCAATTATTTTCATTTCTACAAAATTGGAGATAAGTTCAAAACATTATGTATAAAAACTAGTATGGTCTCTCCAATTGAGAGATTGAGATTGAGAGAGAGAGAGAGAGAGAGAGAAAGAGAGAGTCAGGAGAGTAAGATAGTGAGAGAGAGGGTGAGAATGAGTGAGAGAAAGAAAGAAAGATAGAGTGTGTCAGAGAGTAAGGTATTGAGAGAGAAAACGAGAGAGTGTGAGAGAGAGAGAGAGCGAGAGAGAGAGAATGGGAGACAGACAGAGGGAGCAAGAAATAGTAAGAAAGAGAACAGGAGGGTGGAAGAAAGAGAGTTATTAGAGAGATAGAGTGAGAGGGAGTGAGTGAGTTGAGTTGGTGAGTGAGTGAGTGAGAGAGAGAGAGAGAGAGAGAGAGAGAGGAGAGAGAGAGAGAGA